>NC_056726.1:1177716686-1177819734 GCF_019279795.1 Protopterus annectens | reverse complement strand
TCACTAAAGGCGAAGTCTGGAAACAGTCATTAGAGATTAATGGTATATGCCTGGTAACAAATATAAATAAAACAAACCGATAAAACACAGCACTTTGTTAAACAATAAATGTATGTTTAAAATATAAATGTTTCACAGTCACAAAATCAGAATAAAATGTAAATACTCACTTCATGTGACATAAGTAAAATGGTTAGCAGTGTCATTCTTCTTCTTAATCCTCACAAGAAGGAAATGTGACCAACACAATGTTTGGTCAGATGTTTAATCGCAGCTAGTAGGAAACAGGAAGAAAGACGTTACCACTTAAATATGGATTCATTTATCTAACAACTTAACTTCTTCATTTCTGAAATTTCACTATAATTAGAACTAAAAAATGTCAGCTTTCATTACTCAGTTGAAGTGCTTGTTTGAAAAACAGGCAGCGGAGAAAATTATGCTAGGGTGGGTGGTTGGCGTAATGGTTAAGGTGCTTACCTTTGAAACACAAGGTGCAGGGTTTGATTCTGTCATGGGGTAATTGGCTAGCCTTAAAATGGCCCGCAAGGGAAGTTAGTCTAGTACGAACCTAAGAAACTCTTGCATTAACAGATATTTGTTATTAGAAAAGCTAGTTAAGTCTAATGCTGGCTAAAGAATATGGAACATACATGTAATTGCTTTCTACTTTATAAAGCTTATCTTTTGTGAATTACTATATCTCAGTAGATACAATTGCATTCTTCTAGTCATGCCAATCATTTTATTTATTTATTTTTTCTTGATTATAAGCAGTAGGAGCGGTTATCCAAAATTTCCTTTTATCCTTACCTCACACAATATGTGTTTTGTATCATCCACCTCTTTTTGTATTCTGTCATTCCTTCATTGTCTTGAACTTGCACAATCATTTTACTGTTCATGTTCATTTTGTGAGATATCTGCTTCCTACTAACACCCTCGCATTATCTCTGGTATGCACACTTTAGTCTCTGCCTCTATTACTTTACATCATATTTTATGAAACAATAAATCAATTTTTTCATTTTATTTGCTGCAAAAATCTTTACATTTTTCTATAATAATGGGCAGGCCTTATGTGACATGGAACCTAAGACAAAGGGCTCCATAGTACTTCACACACCATAGTCCCTCCAGTGTGACTTTCTGATTCCCCCATCAGGACATCCCCATTGCATCCAGAGTACTTATGTTTCCTATTTTTGTTTTCATACTTTGCCTTCCTCTTCAGCATTTTCCTCCATCAATTTAACATATAAGTTATTCCCCAATATTTTTCCAGAGCTGCAGTCATGCATTTTTATTGTTTTGCTGATCTTTGGGGGCTTAGGACATTGCATTAAAAAGTCCATAGAAACCTCCTTACTATTACACAGTTGAAAAGCAGTCAAGTGTAATTTTTACTGTTATATATCTCCATTTGTCAGTTCAATGTCATATTGGACTATGTCTACAAAAACTGTGTCCTACAGAAAAAAAATTCAGACTTTCATCTACTAGCACACATGCCTTTTAAACTGCATCAGTTCTTATACGTATCTCTCAGGAGGTCTGTTGCTGTTTAAGTTCAGTTACTGATTGTTTTTCTCTGTCTCTTTGCCAAGTTTTAACCCACTTTGTTCACCCTCTTTAATGCTGGGGCTCACTCCGCTCATCAGCCCTACCCTAATTCCCACCACTTCCTCTTACTCTACATTTATACTGCCATAGCATTATCCACATATTCCTCAAACCAATACCATTGGTTCCCTCAAGAATAAAACAACCAATAGAATCAATCCCAATAATAATACCCACTGAAGTTTAACACCCAAGACATCTCCTATGCTTTGATCCCTATAACTATCACATGACATCTATACAACAAACCCACTACCCTCCTAACATTTTGTAATCCTAATTTACAGCAAAGTTAAAATCCAAGTTAAATTAGATTCCCCAGGCTCAGATTATTTTACTAATCCTCCTAACTCTACTGGCCTTCATCAACAGTTATCAAATCCACCTCCCAACCAGTCTTCACAAAGAATATCAATGTCTACACAGCCTGTCTTTCTTCATTGCACCCAAGCTCTACAAGCAAACCACATTTGATTTATTTATATTTAAATATCTTAAAGCTAAATATCCAAATTTACAGTCAAATACAAAACCTCAACATACAACTGGCCACACTCTTCCCTCTGTAAAATAACAGTTCATAATGTTAGTGGAGATATTCACCCCAACCTAGGTCCTGCTGTTAATAAAACCATCGCATCCAATGCCAAAATAAGCCCATCACCTAATACATCTCAGCAAAAAACAGAATCCAACTCACCTTACTAAATATGAACCTAAGTAGTATGTGCCATAAAATCCATGACATAGATGCCTACCTTGCCACATACACTCCTGATGTAGTCACAGCTACTGAAACCTGGTTAAAAAGAATAAAGGATAATGAGACCCCCCCCCAGGATATACTGTAATATAATCAGGCATGACAGACAAAACAAGCATGCAGGTGGTGTAGCCATCGTCTATAAAACTTCACTATCACCCTACTCCCACAGGAAATACGGGTCCGAATGGAGAGATGAAAAGTCAGCAAGCAAAGGAGAGTAGTAGTGCTGAAATTTAATTCATCCTCAAGTCTTTGTGAGTACCTTACCAAGGTGGACCCTGTTGTTTCACAAATCTCACCAAGGTGACACTGATATATAAACTGTATTTATATTTACATATATTATGGACAGAAGTAGGTCAAAAACTAAAAAAAAAGATAGCTGGGTGCACAAGACCCGGGATAAAAAAGTGCCCAATCCTGTTAGGTGCACTGGTGCCAGGAATGGAAAAAATAGCAGTGTAGAATCCTCAAAAATACAGAAACATTCCTACAATGGGGCCAGGCCAGGCCCAGGGAGAGGATGGCCCCCTGTTGTAGAAGGAAGTAGCAGTCCACAGAAATCACAAAAATTGATAGGCCAAAGAAGAGCCATAAAGATGATGGAGTGGTCTATTGAGGATAAGAAAGAAATTGGGCCGGATTCAAGAAGGCTTGCACGGAGTCTAAGAGTAGAGTAAGACTCCATGCAGCCAACATGTCCGCCGAGTGATCCAGGAACAGCCAGTAGGGGCATGCAACTGAGCTCTCAAAACTAGTCCTACACGGACAGGGCTTGAATATGCAAATTACCTCAATTGCAAGTGAAAGCTATGCAAAATGAGGTAAATTTGCGATCCAGGAAACCCGAACCTGTCCGAGTAGGAGTAGTGTTATTTGCAGAAATGTACTCAGTTGACAACTGAGTACGGTTCTGCAAATAGCAAAATGGAGCCATGACAGCTGCAAAAAAAGCATGCATTTACAGGAGGAAGCATGCCAATGGTCAAAAATACGGCCATTGGCAATGGGAAGTGGTGCAAAATATAAATAAAATTACTTTTTTTTTCATCCCGATCTCTGGGGTTTAACTGTAGAGCAGTGCCGCGCAAACGCGCTGTGCCCTAAAAACCCAAAAATTAATAATTAAGATCCACAAATGTGGATTTTATAGCTAATATGAATTTACAATGCAAGTGAATGGCAGGCTGAAGACAACATGGCCACTGAGTAGAGGTTGCTAAGGGGGGAGCTCAGTCTAAGAGATGTAACCAAGCATTAGTAGGCAATCCTATGCAAATGAAAGTTAGGATAGTGAATCGCAAGTTTACATAGCAAATGAGCACAGTCAGTGGAGTGTAGGAGTAGGATAAGGGGAGTAACAGAGTAGAAGATAGGTGACATCATGAGGGGGTATGTATGAAAGGAGTGAAGCTCATTGGAGCAGAGTGTCATGTGTCAGCTGACATTTACATATTATTGAAAGAAGTGTGTCAACAGGTAGGCTAGGTAAAGTCAAGAAATTGAAGGTGTATGCCATGGATAACACCAAAGTTTCTTGCTGAGCATGCATGCGCGAGTGTGTGCGCCTGTAAACCCGAATAAGACAGTGTGCGTGCGTGTAAGGGTGTGTGCGCGCATGTAAGCTTGAGTAAGCATATGTAAGGCTGTGTAAACAGTTGTAAGCGCGTTTGCTCTGGTGTGCGCGCGTTTTAAGAAGAATAAGCAAGTTTTAGTCCGTGTAAGCATGTGTGCGCGCGTGTTAGCTGCTGTGTGCGTGTTTGAGCTTGTGTGCGCGGTGCTCCCCCCTGAGGAAACAGAATGGAAAAAGGAAGCACACCAAATAGTAGGAAGTTACCAGGGAGTACTAGCAGAGCTAGCAGGTAAAAACAATCAGAATCAGGCAATTACACAGGCAGAACACTAGCCCAGTCCAGCCCAGCACTTAAAACTCTGCAAACAACAGTCCATTATGTTTCTCTCAAGAGACACTGCAACACTGCAGTAAGCTAATAGAAGTGAAAACTGAAAAAGCTTTACTGAAACAAAAATGTTAGTGGCTGCCATTGCTGTTATAAGGCAACATATGAAACATGCTGAGGGTGGTGATAATACAAATGCTGCTGGATAACCCACAGTGAGGAGACGGAGAAGAGTGTACAGGCCCAGGGTAACCTACCAGGGGCTACATGAGCTGGAGATAGTGGAGCGCTATAGAGTGGACAGAGACCTCTTGCAGCAAATTGTTGACCTGTGCAGGCCACGCCTCACACACAGAACCAACAGAGGGGAACCCATCCCAGTGGAAACCAAGGTATGTGTTGGCCTAAGAATATTAGCAACAGGTACCTTCCAGAGACCAACTGATGATATGATGGGGATATCACAGGCATCAGCATCCAGGGTACTGCACCAGTTCCTGGATGCCATGTCAGCACATGTCGGTGATCATGTATATTTCCCCAATTTCCGTGAGGTATTGGCCAGCAATATGCATCTCTTCCAGCAAATAGCAGAATACCCTGAGGTAGTGGGTGCAATAGACTGCACACACATATGCATCAAAGCACCAGCCAGTGAGCGGGGTAGGGTCTACTTCAACCGCAAGGGCTTCCCCTCCATCAACTGCCAGGTCATGTGTGATGCCCAGGGCATAATACTGAATGTGTGTGCTGGCTGCCCTGGAAGCTACCATGATTCCCATATCTGGCATCTGACGCAGGCGTACCAGACATTTGCCAATGGGGAAATCCCACATGGTCACCCTGTGGGGGATGCTGGCTATGCACTGGAGCCGTGGCTGATGACACCCATCAGAAACGCACACAAACCTGAACAGGAAGGACATAATGAGGCACACGCACAAACACGAAATGTAATCAATTGTGTGTTTGGGCTGCTCAAGTCATGGTTCCGGTGCCTGGACACATCTGGTGGAGCCTTGCAGTACTCACCAACTACATGTACCCAAATTGTCATGGTATGTGTTATGCTACATAATATGATCCTGTGAAAACAGCTGCAGCAGGACCAGCATAGGCCCGGGCCAAACAGCCACCCACCATTGCCAAGGCCATCACAGGCACAGCGTGACTCAGAGGAGGAACAACCTGAGGCTGCCCAGTAGGCAGAAGGAGGCATGCCCAGTATGCTTTGGCCTTGGCAAAGAGGCAATGCATAGCACATACACTGGCTCAGTAGGAACTTTGGAAATTATACCTCTCTCTGACCCGCACATATAGTAAAAGGGATGCCTAAGTTGACACTACCTGCTTTCAAACATGTATAGAGTGTAGTATGTGCATCTGACATAGGCAGCCCTGCAGCAACACCTGAGGCATGATCGCCATGTGTTAAGGAATATAAAGCAGTGCTAAACAGCATTTACCACCATGTAGTATATGTAAACAAAATCACACACACCAACTAGTACAAATGTGGTCAATGTTGAGTAATATTGGCCAACGTCCAGCAATGATGGTTAATATTGAGCAATGTTGGACAAGCTGGGTGTAAGTAGGGCATAGCTGAACAAAAGCCAACATGCTCATAGTTGCTCTACTGGCCGTTAAGCAGTCTGGTCTGCTCAGTATGAAACTATAAGCAGTGATAGGCCTTGAAGCCAGGATTCTGTGCACTATAGTCATAGTACTGAACCACTAAACCATGACAGCACTGCACTGGTTAGCCTGCATGAAGAAATGTTGATAAGTCTATGCAAAGTATTCCATGGAAACCCTGCAGACACAGCATAATCCCTGTCGAGTTATGACACAAAGGTGAGTCCTGCAGTAAGAATAGAACCTGACTTTCAACACACACAGTAGAAATGTTAATATTGGACATGTACACATACATCAACAAATGTAGTGGACCTCAGACAGCAACATACTGAAAGGTCACACTGGGCATGCTCACACACGAATAAATGAGACAAATGTCAGGCAACAGAACACTGACAGTCTGAACTGGGCATGCTCACACACTTAGGCCATGTTGGAGTACAGCAGTGGGCCACACATATCAGGCAGTTGCATGTGTTAACCCAGGAACCTCTCACTATCCAGCAATCTGCCCTGTGCACACAGTTATATGACAACAGACACGTATATAATATAGTGGAACCCTGTCATAATCAAATATGTTCTGCAGATACCTAAGCGGTTCATAGAAAGTGGGAAAGCAAAGATGATAAAAACCTGCAAACAGTATCAGCAATAAACATTGTGCATCATGAATATTATCATAGGTTCAGAGGTTGATACTAGGCTATCTGCCCTAGGGCATGTACAAGCATAGCCAGAGTGTGTTTGGCTTTTGCAACCCTGTCAAATCAGAACACTGTACCTGTGAATAGGAGGTCACACAAGATAGCCCATTTACATTTAGTGTATTGTACTTCTGTCTAGAAGGGACCCAGAAAATATACAATGGGTAAACATACGATCATCCATCCACTTGTCAAGATGTCACCTGTAGGTGGTCAGTGGGTGGCTCTGCCTATGCAAAACTGGGACCACACTCCGGAGTGAGTGGAGCCTTTCAGATAATAATCTGTCCCCCCAGCATGTCCTATTAATATCTGTGCTGAGGTATATGTCCATGGAGTGTGTAGCTCCAAGGGAGTTGGATATCCCGAGGTGGAGCATGTCCATTAATTCTGGGTCAGATATTGCCTTAAACTACAGGCACACAACACATCCGTGTAGGTGGTAAGTGACTGAGTATAGCTGGAGTTACTGTATCTGAATTGCGCAGGGCATCCGTGTGAGTCCCTACATCTGCTTGTTGCGTAACATTTGTGGCCATTACAGTTGCTGCAGGTGTTGGGTAAGGTACATCATAAAAATGTGGCATAGTAACCAAGCATGGGCGTGATGAGTATAGGGGCACAATGACCACACATGATCAACATGTGAAACCACATGGGATATGGTGGGCTATGTAGAAGTACTGTCTAACCACTTTGGCAATGTGATTGTCAAAGGCTAGAGTACGAACAGGTCATATCCCCAAACCCCTAGCAATCACTACCGTATGTAATGGATTACTACCTATGTGGTAATGTGTGGGCATGTTGTCATTCTCAAAGGGGATGACTATGCAACTAATGGCATGTAGTCATAGGCCATGGCTCAGGCACCAGTTATCCTATCTCTGTGAGACCCTGTTTGAGTATGCATGTGCCAGCTGGAGAGTTGATTATGGCACCCAGTTTGCAGTCATCTGCGAACATGGGCAGCCATATTCCTCCTGTGATAGCCTGTACATCACACAAATATATACTGAACAAGAGAGGTCCCAGGACTGAGCCTTGTGGGATGCCATGTGTAACTGGTGTATAGTCAGACATGGCACCTGCAACACTGAGCATGTGGGTGCTATCCCTGATCCAGGTAGCAATCCATCGTGTGAGATATGTGTCGATATTGATGCCGGTGAGCCTATGCATAATGGCCGAGTGGGGTATTGTGTTGAAGGGTTGTGCAAGTTCCAGGCAGGCTGTGTGGACAACCGTCCCAACACTGATGGACCTGGTAACTGTTTAAAGAATATGAACAGGTCCAACAGGCAAGATCTGCCCACAACAATGCTGGAATGTGAAGGACCCAGTGTCTGTAGGTTTCCCATGTCTATGTGCATGAGTCCCATTACAATACGCTCCATAGCTTTGTAGAACAGGCTAGTTAGCCTTATAGGCTGATATGGTCTGTGGTTTGTTGTCTCAGCAACTCTGTGGAGCAGGACCACTATCGCTGTACGCCATTCCATGGGTACATATCCTGCAGTAACTCTGATATCGAACAGTGACGTAATGTGAGGGTTACGTCTGTCATGAAGGCCGTGTACGACACAGGCCGGCACACCATCTGGTCCCATTGATACTGTGTTGTCCACTGTGGGGAGGGCAGCACTCACCTGTTTATTTATGATGTCAGGGAGGTTACACTCTGTTGGGATGGACAGTACCTCCTTAGGGGGGATGGGAGGGAGACATCTGCACTGAACCTGTTTGCCAGGATGTTGGCAATGTCTGTGGGTTCAGGGTATGTTTAGTCAGTATGCAGTAACACACAGCATATCATTGAGTGTCCAGCCAGGTACCTGAATTAACTGAAGAAGGCCTTGTGAGTGTCCGACATGTCTGGTGCAATTGTCCGTTAGAAGCGGGCATGACATAAATACATGAGTGATTGTAGCTGTCTGCTAGTACAGATCACAGATGCCTTCCCTGTCTGGGATTGTGCTCTATCATGTAGTAGCTTCCTCCTTTCGTTGTATAGCGTATCAATGGCCGGGGTCTACCAGACAGGTCCCCTGCCATTGGAGGAGTGAGTCCAGTTGTTATTTTGGATAGCACGATCCATGCAGTCCACTAGGTGTCCATAGAATGTGTATGTAAAGGATTCAGCAGTCTGAGCCATACTTACCACTGTCCCAGGGTCTCTGAAGGATACCACCTTGGTTTGGAGAAGTGTGACATTTGCTTTTGGGAAGTTCACCAAGATTACCCAGGATGGGTGTGGGGATGGGATATGGATGTCCAGTGAGATAAATGTATGTTCTGACCTTACCAATGAGGGGTATATCGCAGGTGTGGAACATAGAGTCCCCATGTTGGTGATGATCATATCCAATATGTTGTCCCCTCTTGTGGGTGTGGTGACCGGTTGTGCCATAGCATATGAGTTTACAAATAGTAGCAACTGTTGGGTGAGGGTGTTGGGGCCTGAGTACTATCCCCAGTCAATGTGTGGGTATTTGACATCACCCAATATAATGGTGTTTGGGGAGACCTTTATATTGTCCAGTGTTCCCAGGAAAGCCGAGTGTGGTTGCTGAGTTTGGGAGTGTGGTCTGTAGCAGGCAACAAACCAAAAGGCAGATTTGCACAATGTTAGGTGCATATGTATGGTCTGTGATGCTTTGTGCAGTGCTACCAACCCGGAGGTATGTGTATCTGTGATGTATATGGATAGTCCAACTATTTGTGTTGGCCATTCTGAGTTTTGTGATCAGAAAGCATGGTATGAAATATAACCTGGTAGTGCTGGTGTGCATGTGGGAGCCTGAACCAGGTGTCTGTTAGTGCACAGATATTGCTATTCTCCATACTGAGGAGATTCCTGAGTGGGCGCAATTTGAGGGTAACACATCTGGTGTTGAGCAGCATTACCCTCAGTGTCATGTACTCTGTAATGTCTATGGAGGTGGGTTTGTCTTTTGAGCCCTGCTTAAACAAGGCAGTATGGTGGCAGCAAATGTCTTAGCCAGTATTCAAACATCCAAGGGTGACAGGTGCAAGTTGTCCATAGGGAAGCTACGTGGCGTGTCGAGCATGTCACACCAGGCTGACAGACACTGTATCCCCTTTGAATAACACCAATATGTTAGCCAACTGTTAAACGTGATCAGTTTGTTGGTATACTGTGACATCATACTTGGTGAGTGTAAGATGCTAGACAAGGTCAGGGTCATACTGCCCTGGGCTACATGATCAGAGTTCCTCTATGTATCATGTCAGGAACACCATAATGAGGCACATGCACAAACACGAAATGTAACTGAGCATGTGTTTGGGCTGCTCAAGTCATGGTTCCAGTGCCTGGACACATCTGGTGGAGCCTTGCAGTACTCACCAACTACATGTACCCAAATTGTCATGGTATGTGCTATGCTACATAATATGATCCTGCAAAAACAGCTGCAGAAGGACCAGCATAGGCCTGGGCCAAACAGCCCTCCATCATTGCCAAGGCCATCACAGCAGAGCGTGACTCGGAGGAGGAACAAACTGAGCCTGCCCCAGTAGGCAGAAGGAGGCATGCCCAGTATGCTTTGGCCTTGGCAAAGAGGCAATGCATAGCACATACACTGGCTCAGTAGGAACTCTGGAAATGATACCTCTCTCTGACCTGCACATTGAGTAAAAGGGATGCCTAAGTTGACACTACCTGATTTCAAACATGTATAGGGAGTGAAGTACGTGCATCCAACATAGGCAGCCCTGCAGCAACACCTGAGGCATAATTGCCATGTGTTAAGCAATATTTACCACTATGTATTTTATGCAAACAAAATCGCACACACCAACTAGTACAAATGTGGTCAATGTTGAGTAATATTGGCCAAAGTTCAGCAATGATGGTTAATATTGAGCAATGTTGGACAAGCTTTGTGTAAGTAGGGCATAGCTGAACAAAAGCCAACATGCTCATAGTTGCTCTACTGGCCCTTAAGCAGTCTGGTCTGCTCAGTATGAGACTATAAGCAGTGATGGGCCTCAAACCCAGGATACTGTGCATTATAGTCATAGTACTGAACCACTAAACTATGACAGTATTGCAGTGAGTAGCCTGTATGAAGAAATGTTGATAAGTCTATGCAAAGTATTTCATGGAAACCCTGCAGGCACAGCATAATCCCTGTCGAGTTATGACACAAAGGTGAGTCCTGCAGTAAGAATAGAACCTGACTTTCAACACACACAGTAGAAATGTTAATATTGGACATGTACACATACATCAACAAATGTAGTGGACCTCAGACAGCAACATACTGAAAGGCCACACTGGGCATACTCACACACGAATAAATGAGACAAATGTCAGGCAACAGAACACTGACAGTCTGAACTGGGCATGCTCACACACTTAGGCCATGTCGGAGTACAGCAGTGGGCCACACATATCAGGCAGTTGCATGTGTTAACCCAGGAACCTCTCACTATCCAGCAATCTGCCCTGTGCACACAGTTATATGACAACAGACACGTATATAATATAGTGGAACCCTGTCATAATCAAATATGTTCTCCAGTTACCTAAGCGGTTCATAGAAAGTGAGAAAGCAAAGATGATAAAAACCTGCAAACAGTATCAGCAATAAACATTGTGCATCATGAACATTATCATAGGTTCAGAGGTTGATACTAGGCTATCTGCCCTAGGGCATGTACAAGCATAACCAGAGTGTGTTTGGCTTTTGCAACCCTGTCAAATCAGAATACTGTGCCTCTGAATAGTAGGTCACACAAGATAGCCCATTTACGTTTAGTGTATTGTGCCTCTGTCAGGCAGGGACCCAGAAGATATCCCATGCGTAAAAACATACGATCACCCATCCACTTGTCAAGTTGTCATCTGTACGTGGTCAGTGGGTGGCTCTGCCCATGCAAAACCGGGACCACACTCCAGAGTGAGTGGAGCCTTTTGGATAATAATCTGTCCCCCCAGCATGTCCTATTAACATCTGTGCTGAGGTATATGTTCATGGAGTGTGTAGCTCCAAGGGAGTTGGATATCCTGAGGTGGAGCATGTCCATTAATTCTGGGTTGGATATTGCCTTAAACTACAGGCACACAGCACATCCGTGTAGGTGGTAAGTGACTGAATAGAGCTGGAGTTACTGTATCTGAACTGTGCAGGGCATCCATGTGAGTCCCTACATCTGCTTGTTGAGTAACATTTGTGGCCATTACAGTTGCTGCAGGTGTTGGGTAAGGTACATCCCAAATGTGGCATAGTAACCAAGCATGGGTGTGATGAGTATAGGGGCACAATGACCACACGTGATCAACATGTGAAACCATATGTGATATGGTGGGCTATGTAGAAGTACTGTCTAACCACTTTGGCAATGTGATTGTCAAAGGCAAGAGTACGAACAGGTCATGTCCCCAAACCCCTAACAACTACTACCGTATGTAATGGATTACTACCTATGTGGTAATGTGTGGGCATGTTGTCATTCTCAAAGGGGATGACTATGCAACTAATGGCATGTAGCCATAGGCCATGGCTCAGGCACCAGTCATCCTATCTCTGTGAGACCCTGTTTGAGTATGCATGTGCCAGCTGGAGAGTTGATTATGGCACCCAGTTTGCAGTCATCTGCGAACATGGGCAGCCATATTCCTCCTGTGATAGCCTGTACATCACACAAATATACACTGAGCAAGAGAGGTCCCAGGACTGCGCCTTGTGGGATGTCATGTGTAAATGGTGTATAGTCAGACATGGCACCTGCAACACTGAGCATGTGGGTGCTATCCCTGATCCAGGTAGCAATCCATCGTGTGAGATATGTGTCGATATTGATGCCGGTGAGCCTATGCATAATGGCCGAGTGGGGTATTGTGTTGAAGGGTTGTGCAAGGTCCAGGCAGGCTGTGTGGACAACCGACCCAACACTGATGGACCTGGTAACTGTTTAAAGAATACAAACAGGTCCAACAGGCAAGATCTGCCCACAAAAATGCTGGAATGTGTAGAACCCAGTGTCTGTAGGTTTCCCATGTCTATGTGCATGAGTCCCATTACAATACACTCCATAGCTTTGCAGAACAGGCTAGTTAGCCTTATAGGCAGATATTGTCTGTGGTCTGTTGTGGCAGCAACTCTGTGGAGCGGGACCACTATCGCTATACGCCATTCCGTGGGTACATATCCTGCAGTAACTCAGATATCGAACAGTGACGTAATGTGAGGGTGACGTCTGTCATGAAGGCCGTGTACGACACATACCGAGACACCATCTAGTCCCATTGATGCTGTGTTGTCCACTGTGGGAAGGGCAGCACTCACCTGTTTATTCGTGATGTCAGGGAGGTTACACTCTGTTGGGATGGACAGTACCTCCTTAGTGGGGATGGGAGGGAGACATCTGCACTAAACCTGTTTGCCAGGATGTTGGCAATGTCTGTGAGTTCAGGGTATGTTTAGTCAGTATGCAGTAACACACAGCATATCAGTGAGTGTCCAGCCAGGTACCTGAATTAACTGAAGAAGGCCTTGTGAGGGTCCGATGTGTCTGGTGCAATTGTCCATTAGAAGCAGGCGTGACATAAATACATGAGTGACTGTAGCTGTCTGCTACTACAGATTACAGATGCCTTCCCTGTCTGGGATTGTGCTCTATCATGTAGTAGCTTCCTCCTTTCGTTGTATAGCGTATTAATGGCTGGGGTCTACCAGACAGGTCCCCTACCATTGGAGGAGTGAGTCCAGTTGTTATTTTGGATAGCACGATCCATGCAGTCCACTAGGTGTCCATAGAATGTGTATGTAAAGGATTCAGCAGTCTGAGCCATACTTACCACTGTCCCAGGGTCTCTGAAGGATACCACCTTGGTTTGGAGAAGTGTGACGTTTGCTTTTGGGCAGTTCACCAAGATTACCCAGGATGGGTGTGGGGATGGGATATGGATGTCCAGTGAGATAAATGTATGTTCTGACCTTACCAATGAGGGGAATATCACAGGTGTGGAACATAGAGTCCCCATGTTGGTGATGATCTTGTCCAATATGTTGTCCCCTCTCATGGGTGTGGTGACCGGTTGTGCCATAGCATATGAGTTTACAAATAGTAGCAACTGTTGGGCCTGGGTGTTGGGGCCTGAGTACTATCCCCAGTCAATGTGTGTGTATTTGACATCACCCAATATAATGGTGTTTGGGGAGACCTTCATATTGTCCAGTGTTCCCAGGAAAGCCGAGTGTGGTTGCTGAGTTTTAGAGTGTGGTCTGTAGCAGGCAACAAACCAAAAGGCAGATTTGCACAATGTTAGGTGCATATGTATGGTCTGTGATGCTTTGTGCAGCGCTACCAACCCAGAGGTATGTGTATCTGTGATGTATATGGATACACCCCCTATTTGTATTGGCCATTCCAAGTTATGTGGTCAGAAAGCATGGTATGAAATATAACCTGGTAGTGCTGGTGTGCATGTGGGAGCCTGAACCAGGTGTCTGTTAGTGCACAGATATTGCTATTCTCCATACTGAGGAGATTCCTGAGTGGGCGCAATTTGAGGGTAACACATCTGGTGTTGAGCAGCATTACCCTCAGTGTCATGTACTCTGTAATGTCTATGGAGGTGGGTTTGTCTTTTGAGCCCTGCTTAAACAAGGTAGTATGGTGGCAGCAAGTGCCTTAGCCGGTATTCAAAAGTCCAAGGGTGACAGGTGCAAGCTGTCCTTAGGGGAGCTACGTGGCATGTCGAGCATGTCACCCCAGGCTGACAGACACTGTATCCCCTTTGAATAACACCAATATTTTAGTCAACTGTTAAATGTGATCAGTTTGTTGGTATACTGTGACATTATACTTGGTGAGTGTAAGGTGCTAGACAAGGTCAGGGTCATACTAGTCTGGGCTACATGATCAGGGAGTTCCTCTATGCCCCAGCATGGACAATGATGCAGCCAGTCCTGGACTTGCTTTGGAGTGACCTGATTGCATGTGTTATGTGGTGGATCTTGGCACCTGAGAGACAGCTCAAAGTGACTATTCCCTTGTTTGGCCTGGTGAGTGGGACATCAGTGTGCCTGACATTAAGTGTCACCTATTACAAGTGTATCAGGTGTGCTGTTTAGCCCAAAGGGCATTGAATGTGTGGCACACTGACATTGTGAACTATGTGATATGTGGGTATTGTAGTGGGGTAGCAGTTGTTTGTGTGTCTGCTTTGGAGGTCTCTGCTGCTTAGGCAGAGTGTATGTAGAGCCTCCAAGTATGTGTATGTGTGATAATGTGGTTTGATTGCTGTCGCTATAGGTGTAAGTGAGACTGATATGTGGTGTGTGTGGTTACCTTCACCACCTGATAGACTATGCCACTCATGGGTCGAGAGAGCTCAGCCTCCTGTATGTCAATATTGTTGCATCTCTCACATATATCTGAGTGTGTTGGGAGGAGGAGAATGTTGTCTGTGTACATGAGGCAGATGTGACATTGTGTCATAACCATAATATTCACTAGCTGGACTGGAGAGTACACACGAAACCGACCCCTGGACATGCCAGTATATTATGATGACATACTTTGTAGCCTGATCACAAAGGATCAGTAGGGTGTTAAGTGTGTAAAAGAGTATAACCGGGATTAATGCTCAGGTTTGTTGGTGTTTTGTAAAGAGTAGCTGAGAAGCAGTCCAGACTGAGAATCATGACATGTCCTTCAGCTATGTCATAAATAGTAATGTACACTCATATATGTCCTGAGTCAGGGCCAACTGTACCTTACTGACTATGCCAACATCCTGTCAGACAGGCCCATATATACATACCCACCTCCCACTGACGATAGTTCCTGAGATAATACCAGGAGATATCACATGTAGAATGGCTGAACAGCTCCCCCCAAAGCCAAAAGCATGGCAGCAATTGGATTACATTGTTTCCCAATATGTGTCATGCATGCAGTACAGAACAAACAGACCCTGCACCTGAACAGTCTGTTTAGTCTCACCCTCTCCACAGGATCTGGAACCGTTGAATGTGTTACAGCAACATATGGCACTCCCCACAAGTGTGGGTGCACAACACACCATGGGAAGTATAGTCCGGTAAGCCTATAAAGTCTGATCTGCAAGGTCATGGAGTCCATCATGGCTGAAGTCATAAACAGAGCTATTGGAAGCTGACAAACACACAACCCTACCAACTGTGGTATGTTCATGTGCAGATCATGGTTCTCAAACATGCTACACTGTTTGCAAGGCAGCCACCCAGGACATACATCACTGAACAGAGCTATACATGTCCCACATAGACTTTGAATAGCTCTTCATCAACATCACAGGCACATGTCATATCCACAAAACCAACAATCTGTGCATAGATATGTGTTGACATTTGAAGGAATGTCAATATGTCCACAGATAGATCACACAAGGTGAGACTCACGGGGTCCTGTTCAAGCTGTTGATACCTGCCAACCCACATGGCTCATTCCTGGGATTGCATAAAACAAAGTGTACACACATTACCATGTCCAGTCTGATGATGTCAGCATCCTACAAATATACCAAGAGAACAGAAACCACCCAGTAAAACAAATAGCGCTGTGTTAATGCATATCTCTCTAGTGTCATAACATAATTAGATAGGGGTTTGAATCTTGCAAATGCTGACAGTGTGTGTGTGGGGGGTTGTGTGATGTCCTTTGAGAGGAGTAGCCTTTTTGGAGACTGGGAAAACACATTAAAAGAGGTACATCCCTCTTTGGAATGTCTGATGATGTCAGAATCCTACAAATATTCAAGTAGAACAAACACCACCCAGTAAAGCATATAGCACGCTGTGTTAATGCATATCTCTCTAGTATCATAACATAATTAGGTAGGGGCTTGAATCCTGCAAACGCTGACAGCGTATGTGTGTGATGTCTCTTTGAGAGGAGTAGCCTTTTTTGGAGGCTGGGAAAACACATTAAAAGAGGTACATCCCTCTTTGGAATGTCCGATGATTTCAGCATCCTACAAATATTCAAGGAGAACAGAAACCACCCAGTAAAGCATATAGAATGCTGTGTTAATGCGTATCTCTCTAGTATCATAACATAGTTAGGTAGGGGTTTGAGTCCTGCAAACACTGACAGTGTATGTTAGTGTGTATGTGCCACAGGTGGTCAATGCAGTGTGGGTTTTGCTTTTACTACGGTATGACATATGATTAAAACAGTATGTGCATTGCACACATTGGGTATCTGCGTGGCACATAAATATGTGTACATGTGTCCTCAATCAGTACATAGGTGTGAAGCCTGCATACTACATGAATACATTTGTTTCCTTTGACAGATTGTGCCGCTGCTTCTCAGATCATAGGTCACATATGTATGTATGCGACAAGCCTGGCCACTGTAGTGATCTGTGGCCAAGGCCATCTGTGCCACACACACACCCATGATACGTACTATAGAGTACTGTGAGTGAGGGTAATTGCCTGGGGTATATGTCAGACATGTCCATACACAATGACTGGCAATAATGGACAGTCATTATAGGTGTACAACAGCCCTGTGGATATGCATTCAGGCCCCTAATGTGTTATGTGAAACATTGAGGGACCCCACAATACATATGGATATGTGAATACCAAGGGACAGAAGACATAACACGTGTCTGTACACACTGGTACCCAACATACATGTTGAGGGCTACCACCTATATGGTATTGTCGGGATAGTATATATAATAAATGTGGATGACTATGCCATAGTCAGCTTACTGCTATACAGCATGTATTGGACAACAGGTATCTGTCTGTAAGATACCCTTGTGTAGGATATGTGTCCCATCCAGGGAATGCAGTGTAGGCCAATGCATGCATTTCCAGATGTGGATGGACATATCCCTAGTGTGTTTGCATGTACCTAAGAGGGCTATATGCCACACAGGTGTGGTCCCAGGAACGTGTGGCAGTCAATACCACTGGTTACTGTTATAGTATAGTACTGGAAGGATCCAACTGTTACTGAGTTCCCTAAAACTGTGTGTCATTTGTCAGGACATCATCTAATGATTGGTTATAGTCATGCTGTTGAGGTGGTGTATACTACCTGACTGCAAATCATTGACAGATATCAACAGTATCACCCACAGCATAGTGTCAACCCATGTCATACACACATGTGTACCCATGTTAGTACATATCTGTAGTAGAATGCATACTGGCCATCAAAAGATACCATGGGATGTTAACAATGTGTACAAAAGGGTATGTCACACATCCCACGTGTCCACTATGCACGTACATGCAGACAGTGCATACCCACCATGTTCACAGATGTACACTTGCTAATTTGTAATGCACACATCATACACGTACTGTCCACTCACTAACACATGCTGGCAACACTGTACACTTCAGCCAAATGGCACATGGGTGGACAATCCTTCCACTGCTCGAAGAACCAGTCCGTTGGAGGAGCATTGTAATAAAAAATACTTTATTACTCTTGTCTTAAAATTGCATTAAAAACTTTTGCTATTCAGCGTGGTAATTCATTCAGACAGAAGAAGACAAAACAATTCAAATCAAGCGCTTTCGCTTGGTCCCATTGCCAAGCTTTATCAAGATAAAATGTGCACTAAAAAAGAGCTATATATATAAAAAGCTCGTTAACCACCATGTGACAACAGAAGTAATTTAACTTTAAAGCTGTACATTCATTTCCTAGCCTGAGTACATTTCATTTACATAGGTTCATAGGTTCATACTAGGCTATCTGCCCAAGGGCATTTATAAGCCTAGCCCAGAGTTTTGTGGCTTTCGCCACCCCTTTTAGTTTGAAGAAAACTATGCCCATTATTTTGCTGTGCCTCTGTCAAGCAGTGACACTGAGGTAATCCCTGGGGTATATTTGCGATCTCCCATCCATTGGTCAAGATTTCACTTGAACAAGCTGAGAACTGCTCTCTCCAAGGTGAAAAACACAGCATCCATGGGAAATCCTGCTCCCATCTATGTAATACTATGTTTGCATACATAGAGGCGCATGGGGCACCCATTGCCACCCCCTTTTTTTGTCTATATATTTCTCCACTGAAAAACATGAAGTTATTTTTTAGTATAATTTCCATGAATTTGACTAGTAAATTTATAGTGTTAGTTGACAAACCTGATTCTTTAACTAATGTTTCGTTGAACCAATCTAGACCCTGCTCATGGGAAATACTCGGGAACAGGTCCACAACATCAATAGTTATTAGTAGTTAGTCTATTTGGAAAAGATCCCTCTGTATACCTCTTAAAAAATCCCAAGAATATTTGCATATATATTTCAAGGTTGTGGCAAAGTTTTTAAGCCTATAGTCAACAAACTTACCTATAGGTTCTAAAATTCCTCCTCTACCTGACACTATCGGTCTAAATTTTAATGGTTCAAGACCTTTATGTGTCTTGGGAATTTCAAAAATTATTGGGATTTTAGGTTTGTTGACATTCAAATAATTGTAAACCTCTTCATTAATAAATCTAACCTTCCTGTGCCACAATACATGTCTCATCATCTCCACTATTAGTGGTAGTGACATCAGGTTCCCTGGTGCAATCAGACACCCCTAACTCAGCACCTGTGGAAGGAAGACAGGAAACGCACTTTACAATCTATACATGATGTTAGCACACATGCACACATGAACGCATGCACACATGCACACA
Source organism: Protopterus annectens (assembly GCF_019279795.1). NCBI lineage: Eukaryota > Metazoa > Chordata > Ceratodontiformes > Protopteridae > Protopterus > Protopterus annectens. Next base: position 1,177,800,416 of record NC_056726.1, on the reverse strand, counting down.
TGAACACATGCACACATGCACACATGAACACATGAACACATGCACACATGCACACATGAACACATGCACACATGAACACATGCACACAAATACACTGCTCACCACAGCACATATACACACACACACACCGGCAATCCAACACATACACAATAGTTGGTGAAGGTGGGTGACAGTATCGCAAGGCAAACAGTCACCTCACACGTGTCAGCATGCAGAATATGTGCTGCTCAAGACCATGCAGTGCAAGTGTAGACAGCCCTATTTAATGACATTATACATGGTTTTGATGCATGTGTGTAGTTGTTCAGTGATTGGCTACACCCTGGAACACAATGTGTACATGGACACAACATTGCTGTGCAAGTATTATCAGCTCTGCAATATCCTGTGCACCATCACTCAATGGTATACATACCATGGCTGCATGTGTTATCTGTGTGACACATATATTGCCATGTCTGATTACAGTGTCTGTGTCCATAGCAAATAATAGTGGGCACAGGTGTAGCACATGCATGCAATGTACCGACATGGGTGGAGTGGTGCATGTAGATGTGAAGGAATCCCAATGTTCGACATGGCCATTGTACAGTGGTTATGGTGAGTGTGGGACATAGGTTCATAGGTTGATACTAGGCTATCTGCCCTAGGGCATTTATAAGCCTTGCCAGAGTGTGTTTGGCTTCCACCTCCTTATTAGATTAGCCTACTGTGCCTCTGTAAAGTAGGTCACAGAAGGTACCCTTTTAAGATTAGTTTACTGTGCCTCTGCCTAGCAGGGACACAGAAGAGATCCCAGGGGTAAACCTACGATCTCCCATTCACTCGTCATGATTTCTCTTGAAGAGGGTCATTGAGGGACTCTGCCTAACATGGATTGGGATTTTGTTCCAGAGTGAGGGGAGCCTCTGGGATATGAATCTGTCCCTCCAGCATGTCCTATTTATTTCTGTGCTGAGGTTTAAGTCCCTGGAGTGTGTAGCTCTAAGGGATTTGGATTTCCTGAAGTGGAGCCTGTCCATTAATTCTGGGTTGAACATGGCTTTATATGTCAGGCACAGATCGCCTCTGAGTAGGCGGTAAGCAACTGAGTAGAGGTGGAGTTTCTTTAGCCTAACTACGTAGGGCATCTGTTTGAGTCCCTTGATCCTCTTGGTGAGGTACTTTTGGGGTCTTTCCAATTGCTGCAGGTGTCGGGTAAGGTACATCCCAAATGGGGCATTGTATTCAATTATGGGCCTGATGAGTGATGAGTAGAGGGGCACAATGACCTCTCTTGATCTAGATGTGAACCCTTTCATGATAAGGTGGGCTAGATAGAAGGTCTTTCTAACCACTTTGGCAACATGGTTGTCAAAGGAGAGATTGCTATCTACTTGGGTCCCCAAATCCCTAATTACTTCTTCCATACTTAATGGATTACCAACTATGTGGTAATTTGTGGGCACTTTGTTTTTCCCAAAGGGGATGACTATGCACTTTTTGGCATTTAGCTTTAGGCCATGGCTCTGGCACCAGTTATCTGTCTCTGTGAGACCCTTTTGGAGGATGCTTGTGTCAGTCAGCGAGTCGATTATGGCACCCAGTTTGCAGTCATCTGTGGACTTGGTCAGCCATTGTCCTCCCATGTTAGCCTGTACCTCAGAGAAATTTATACCGAACAGGAGAGGTCCCAGGATTGAGCCTTGTGGGACACCACTTGTAACTGGTTTAGAGTCTGACATGGCACCTGCAATTCTGACCATGTGGGTTCTATCCCTGAGCCAGTTTGCAACCAATCTTGTGACATAGGGGTTGATATTTAAGCTGGTGAGCTTATTTATGAAGCCCGAGTGGGGTATTGTGTCGAAGGCTTTTGCAAGGTCCAGGTAGGCTGTGTGGACTACCTTCATTTCATCTATGGCCTTGGTGACTGTTTCAAAGAAGTCGACCAGGTTCAAGAGGCAAGATCTGCCCTTAACAAAGCTGAATTGGGTAGGATCCAGTGTTTGGAGGTTCCCAATGTCTTTGTTTATGAGTTTCATGATGAAAAGCTCCATAGCTTTGCAGACCAGGCTAGTGAGGCTTATATATTGCAGATATGTCGGTACCAGCCATGACATGGCATGCTACATGACTGCAACATAAAACACCACACATACCCAATGTGTGTTATGTGACCTATACACCCAATAGCATTCCAGGACATATATATGACTCTTTGTACAGATGGCGACTGCTGTGCATATTGTGTATACTGGCATATGTAAGCACACACACAACATGCTATGCATATTGTGTATAGGTGCATATGTTTGCACACACACAACGAGGTGCAAAGCAAAGACCGTTATGTGTAGTACTGTAGTCACTGTAACTGGATGGGGTGTAGTACCATGTGCCATCATTATCATCATGCATCTTGTGGTCACTCACGGCTACTAATGTGTGACAGACCACCACCTAGCATGCTGTACCTGAAATGCAGTGCCGTGGCTATGTTCAATATTACACAGCCACTTTGTACATGGGTGTATAAGGTGACCGGTAGGGAGCATTGCCTAACATGACTGTGTTATGTGTTGAAGAGTGTTGCACAGCCCCATGATAGGACTCTACCCCTGAGGTATATCATGTGTGTGTGGATGACATGTGGGATACTGAAGTGTGACCTTACAGCGGATGTGTGGTTACACCATATGTAGCATGTCTTTGTGTACTGCGTATGATAAACGTGTTATGCTGTGTACAGGTGTAGCAACTATGCCTATCCAATGTGCAGTACGGGGTTGCCACAACTGTGTTTTATGCTCTGTGTATTGCATGTCATTGAGGCAGCTACTGACATTACTGAGCTGTGCAACGTCTTACAGCAAACATGCACGGCATGTATTATGTGTAGGTGTGTTACGTGTACATGGCCTACATCTCACCTATGACATGCATATTTCATTACCAACATTGCAGTTATAACACACTCACCAGCATGGATCGGCTGCCCTGCTGTCACACCAGAGGGACCTACGAGAATATGAGAGAGTTCGTCAGTGGCCACAACTGTGGCATTGCTACAGTGGGTATGCTAAACTGCAGTAAAACAACAGTCAACAGTCACAGGTGTAGAGATATTATTCAAAATATCAGTATTGCACAACACTAGGCAGCAGAACTGCTAAACACACAATACACATCTCACGTAGACATAATTTAACAATATAGTTAACTGTAGTCTACAGATAGGGCATGTTACCTGCTTGCTCCGTGTGGACGTGCTGGGTGGCTCCGGCCTCCATGACAACACATGTCAGAGGTTGGGATTGCTGTTGTCCAGGAGCCACCATGCTTAGGAGCAGCTCCTCCACTCTGGTGAGGGGGGGTGAATGGCCACCCCACCACCTGTGGCAAGCTGTTGTCTTTGGATATCAGATGCACGCAACCGGACATGTCTAATTAAATCATTGCAGTGATGGTGTACCTGCTCATATGTCAGGTTATGCATGCCTATGTCATTTACCCGATGAACAAGTTCCTGTCACAGTGCAGTCCGCTCCTGCTGGTGCTGGCTGCTTCTGGAAAACAGCATCATGTACTGCTGCAGCAGGCTTTGCAGTATCTCCTCTTCCTCTTCCGCTGTGTACGATGGGTTGCGTTGGTGGGCCATCTGGCTGAAAAAGATATGAACAATATGTGTGAGCGAGTAATGTGGCACACTTTGCACCTTTAACCATAGATATCACTTTACTGACATATATACCATCCTATTGTCTGTCAGAGGTTACACACATTCAATACCACCTATTGGCTCTCAGGCCACAACTAACTAACAGTGCCTAGCACACTCTATATATCACACGACTATACAACAGTACCCAGCACACTGTTTGTGACACATTGCACAACCTCAAGACAGGGGTGTATATCACACCAATGCACAAACAGAGATGTCATCCATTGCAATGGATGTAAAGTACAGGTACAGTAGTACCAGTCAACCACCCTAGTCATTGATGCCATAGTCCTGCCTAACAGATGTGTACAGTTGTTACTATAGGTGGCATACTGATGTAACAGAGTATAGATGTTGCTGGATACACACGTATACCCTGTAGCACACATATGAATGCAGCCATTGTACAGGCATAATTGCACACACATCAGACAAACATACAACACACCACTGTATGCCAACACAGATGAGCATTACCTGTGTACCATACAGTACTGTGCGCCACTACTTACACACCCTTATGCCTGAGTTTTGTCCTCTGCGCAGACTACAGGAAACACACATGACAGTGTTTCCAAGCAATGTGAACACACACCATACTGTGCTGTTTAGGCCTACAGATTCAGGTAGTACTACAGTTCATATGGGAGTTGGATTCATCAGCAGTACCACTCACTAAGCATACATGTATTGCTTTAGCCTACAATAAGACACCACATTCGTCAACAAGGAACTACATCACATCATATGCCATACTACTATGTCTGCCTAACAGTACATTACACATCATTTGCTGGCCTCACAGCTAGGATAGACACTACCATGTCAGATCCAACTTCACACTAAGCTATCATACCTTTACAGACCTTGTACACATTCAGAGTTACACTTATTCAACCTCGCATAGCAGGTATTGCATTGAGTACATGTGTGAGTGCATAGTGTCATAGGTAGGTAATATGCTATTGGCCCTAGGGCCTACAGAAGCCTAGCCATATGCTACCCTGGCCTTTGACACACATGTACTTTGATTTCACTTGCCTCTGCCAACCAGAACCACAGAGGTGTTTCCGGGGGTGTATTACCAATCTCATACACAATCATTAGGGGTATTTATGACAACTGCTAATGAGGAGCCTTGTTTGCTATTCCTAGGTGGTCTATTCCAGTGTATGGCATATCTCTGAGATGGGAACCTATCCCTCCAGCATGTGCTGTTTAGTGAGCTGACAAAGTTTAGGGCCCTAGAGAGTGTATCCTGGAGGGATTGTGATATGTTGCCATGGTGGTTGTCAACCAGCTATGGGTGTGACATACCTCTGTATGTCCAGCAGAGGTCACCTCTGTGTGGCCAGTATGCAATACAGTGTAGATGTGGTTTTGTGAGTCAGTCTGCATATGGCATCTGTTTGCGTCCAGTATAACCCTTTGTGAGGTATGTCTGTGGCCTTTTCACCTGGTGTAGTTGTCATGTGAGGTACATACCACACAGGGCATTGCGATGAGTAGAGGGGGACACTGCCCTATATTTCCATAGATGACACACCTGTTGTCATAACACATACCACACAGACTGATTACAGGTGTAGTGTGGCACTGTCTTCATCAAAGCGGAGGCTACTGTCCACCTGTGTCCCATGTTCCCTTATCACACCTTCACTGTTAGGTAGATCTCTACCTATGTGGTAGTTAATGCGTACAGTGTTTTGGAAAGGAAGAATGGCACTGCAGTATCAACACTTGTCTACAGTCCATGCCTTGGTCACCACACACCTATTGCAGTACATATGACCCTGTGTGTCTCTCTCTCCATATATGTATATGTATATATATGCATATCTATACACATACATGTACGCATCCATTGCTGTACACATGGATGTAAATAAAGACACATGTACAGTCCACCTTTCATGGTGGGGATATCACTTATGAGACAGTTGTGGGATGTACAGTTATGTGATTATATTGCACAGTGTTGTGCAGAATGCATGTGGGTGTCCTCAGCCTATGTAGCATTAGCAGGCCTCAGTGGCTGTAACACAGAAGATCTGACAAATCAGTCCCAATGCATTTAACCACCACATGACATATATCAGCACTGCATGCTGTTTTCTAGGCCACACACTACGACCTACATAGATATATGCACATAACAACCTTCAATGACAGATATCTGTCCACCCTTCACTAACAGTTGCAGTATGTCCCTTGCCCTATGCACATGTGCAGATACAGATAGATACGTACTGTTGCCACACATGGATGATTTGCAGTGTGTAGAGTACTCTTCAGGAACATCTATTCCATGCCAACACATACATGTGAGTTGCATACCTTACCTTTGTATTTCCCTGCTCCGTCTGTTATGGTTTTGTAGGTTTTTTTGTTAGTTATTTGTTTTGGGTTTTCACCCTCTATTTCAGTTTATATCTCTGTTTCTCTCTCTGTTGTGTCTCTGTCTCTGTCTGTGTCTGTGTGTGTGTGTCTCTCTCTCTCTCTCTCTTGGTCTCTATCTCCCAGTACTTGCAATGATATAATTGCATGTGTGGACTGCAGGTACAGCCTGCTTTTCTAGGTATCTGCACTTGTGCATGTGACAGCCTCTGCACCAATTGCTGCCCACCATTCAGTAATTGCATGCAGCCTGCTGTGTGTTGATTGCATTACTCACTGTGATTGCAGCACACTGCTATAAAATGCTAGGTTAGGTAGACATAGCCCTTTCAGCTTTCCAAGGTGGAGCCCATGCTTGTTTGCTCTGGACACCATTGTGTGAAGTTTGGTATATGTCTCTTATCTGAAGCTAGGGTTGTAGCCAGTTATATGCATGTTGTACTCAAACCTGAATGTTGCTGCTTCCCGTACACACTTCTCAGTGTGGACATGTACTCAGTGTAGACATGTACTCATCCCTCCAAATGCCTCTGCCCTATTCAACTTTGCCAGTATTTATCCTGGTCTGATACTGTGTGGTGTTTGTAAGGTGCTACTGTAACATTATTCCCTGCTAGGATGGCTGGTTCTCCTTTCACAGTCATGTCATGCAATTCCACAACAAATGCTGGTAAACACCCACAGAACAGGATTTGTGTTATACCATTCCTAATTTCCATTTACATTCCCTCATTGTAATGCATGATATGTTTATTTCAGAACCAAGTTATTTGTATATCTGCTGTGGCTTAGTGGTAATTCATGCAGTCTATTGTGTCAATGGTCTGGAGTTCTTGAGTGGCAGAGGTTTTTTGTTTTGCTGCTGAGCAGAACATGGGCCCTGCCATAGAGTGACTAAGGCACATTTAAGCAGTTGTAAGCAGGTTTGCGCAGGTTTGTGTGACCCTTAGCAATGCTTAGCTAAGTGCACACATGCACACACTCGCTTAAACCCGCTTACTACCGCTTAAAAGTGCTTACTCCCACTAACCCCCACGCTAATTTCTTTTAAAGAAAAGAAAATGTGGAGATAGAAAAGGGGTGAAAAAGGGGGAATAAAGAAGGACAGACAGTAGGAAAACAAGCTCGGAATGTGCAGGACGGGTGTAGGAAAGGTCCATAGCTGCTCATTTCTTTAACAGCAACACCTGTGCATATGCAATAAATTTGGAGCGACATTTGAAACCTTCCACCCCTGGGAGAGGGGTGAGGACAACAAAGTATGTTGTTCTGCCAATTATAATTATTGGTTTACATGTCTAATGGACATGTGTGCGAAATGGGCAGCTATGTATGGGGTGTAATTTTTTTGTGGGTACAGATTGCCCTTTTTTTTCAGGTGAGAGTGGAAAGTGAGGTAGAGGAAGTAGGTATGTCCGGGGAGGTAGCTTGGGGAGATAAACAGACAAGACAGACAAGACACATACAGGGGCAGTGTATGACACATGGGGTGGTGAACACAAATTGACGGGGTCAGATGTTTGGAAATTGCAAGCCCATGAGCCCACAGATGGTAACAGTGGAACTGAGATCCCCACCCATGGGCAGTCACCACTGCACCTTCACAGCCCCAAGGGTGGCTGTGCTGGGGGCTGCATAGGATGGGCAGGCTCACTCGTGAGACACATCACTCTCGCCTCGAGCTGGCATAGGGGATCAGCGACTGAACACTGGATCTCCCTACGCACCACAACCTGGACCTTTCAAAGGGTGACAGGTGGCCCTTCCAGCCCACGCTTGCATGGGGGGGATGAGCCCCATCCCCTGCAGCACTTCCACCCATAGGTGGCACAGGACCAACAGAGGAGGTGCACTCGCCAGCTGAGGAGGGACAGGTGGGTCCTCTGGGACTGGCCTTCCCATACTTTCTGTAATTAGGTGTGTTTAATTACAACATAAACAACAGCATTCCAGATTAGTTGTAACAGCATGCAGTAATATTCCCATTAATCCAACACACCAAGGTTCCAACAGTTGAACAGCAAGCATATCACATGCATAAATTGAACGACAGTGGATATTCCAACAGCATGCAGGGATGTTTGGTAGCAACAGGCCACCATGATTGTGGTGTTTAAACAGGGCACATGCATCAATGTGAATGCAAATATTTATAGAACAATAGGACATATGTCCCAACAAATATTTAAGATTAAACATACCCATTGAGGTGTGGAATTGCATGGTTTATGCACATAGAGTAGGGTGTAGAAAAAAAACCTCGATTAACATCTTATAATTACCTTTTAGTCTACACTACAATCCTAGTGACTGCAAGTGTATATCCCCTACATGTATTATTACACTTGCCACCATACATTAGGTTGTGTAATGGGTCTGGCTAGTTCAATATATGCCTGACCTATATCTGACATACTAATTGTCCAGGATGCAGATGTTACTGCTACATATTTCTTGATTGCATTTATATTTCTTTATCTACATATCTGGGATGTTTTCACATGACATTTTCACTTCAATTTGTACAGAACCCTGCATTTCTTGACACACACTCACATTTCTGGGGAAAAAAATTAACATGCTACTCGTGTGCCAGATTTACTTATGTATGACAGCCAGTAACTGACTGTTGCGGACTGTATATATACTTCACAGCTACTAGCACCTCCATCACCCACTTTGTATGGGACTGCATAACCCTGGGTTGCCAGCACTTTTTCAAACAGTACTATTTGTATAATGCAAGGGTACAACTACATTTCAAACTCAGTGATACAGACACACTCCGGGTTTTAGACATTTATTAATGACATTACACACTTTTCCACAGGCTCACTCCTTTATTTGTTTTAACGGTGCATATAGAAGACATGTTCAAGACATATTATACCTTTATTAATAGGTTAGAACACTCTTTTTTCAGGCTCACTCACTTATTTTATATGACAGTGCCTGCAGAGATATTATTTCAAACATATGTTACCTTTCTTAATGGGTTAGTACACTCTTTTTCTGCCTCTCTGACTTTTTTATCTGACAGTACATGCAGAGGACTTATTCAGGCAATTTTATGGCTGTATTATTGGACTACAACACTTTCCTTCATGCTCTCTCCCATATTTTATATAACAATACATGCAGAATAATCACTAACCTGCCTGGTGGCACAGCCTTTGCAGCCTATCAGCATAGGCTTGCTGATTCACAGCATGGTCACCTGCAGCTGTAAAGTAAATGAAGGGATATTGAGACATACCTATCCATTATACATACTCAATTATCAATTCTTACATACTGCATTCCATGGCTACATACTCAATTGTGGGGCATCCTGCATCCCATGGGCCTCCTGTATCCATTGGTTCAGGTGGTCCTGCTTCCATCTCTTCAGGTCTGCATGGTGGTGACGGACATTCTTACCAGTCCGAGGAACGCCTGTGGCACTGGTGAGGTCATGAGCTAACCGGTTCCAAGCTTGTGCCTTGTACTCCATCCCTTGGAACTGGCCCTGCAGGAGTTTTGACTCATGATGGTGGACAAGGAGCCAAACCATGTATTGCGACTCCACGACGCCCCAACATTGTGCTCAGAAGCACGTTCCCTCTCCAACGCCAGCCATTCTTACTGCAGATGTGAGCTACAATTAGTTATGGTGTGTATTCCTGCCTATGGGACTTAAATATGCCACATTTCCCGCACTTTTTTGTGATTGGCCATTTTTTACAATTTTCGACTGACTGCAGACCTGCTTAGTAATGGTTAAACTACCATTACTAAGTAAATGTATGTTAACAGTGGCTATTTCTCCTAAGTTGTCATGGCTTAGTGGTTCTGTACTTTGCTTATGATGCACAGAGCCCTGGGTTCGAACCTTGTCATTCATTTTATTTTCATACTGTCCAGAAAGGCTAGGGGGTGTGGCTGCATTTAAGCAACTTTGCTCTACGTTGCTCCTCGGTGCCCTACGGTGCCCTGGTTGGCTCGGAGTGCATGTCTGCACAAACACATTGCACTGGTTAAAGTGCTATTTCGCTATGGACACCTCTATTGCACTGGGTAAAGCACTATTAAACTATGGGCAACTCTATTGTGCTGGGTAAAGCGCTATTAAACTATGGGCAACTCTATTGCACTGGGTGAAGCGCTGCTTAACTGCAGGCAATTATATATCAGGATCCTTTAAAATATTTATTTTGTTCACTGATACATTGGCCATTTCACTGCTTTTTAGTAATATTTAAACATATTTGTCAGGTATTATTTCATATACTGATTTAAAACATAAATACAAAGGGGAGTGGTGAGACTTGAACCGTGAATGCCTCTTCTTTGGGTGAACGCTCTACCATTATGCTATTGCTATTTGGTGTGAATTGCATAAACATTCTTTCTTATGCTCTTCCATGTCAGAATTGCTAACTCTAGCTAAGCAATGGGCACACCCACACAAATACAGGCAGCTATTTTGGGAATTTAAAAAATTAAATTTAATGTTTTGCTTTTTATAACTGTGATGGGGGTTTACAATATCAAGGAGTGTGGTGTTGGGTGCATGGACATTTGAGCAGACTCACTGTTGTGTATTTCCTTTTATTTTTCAAACACCTGCAGGGGCGTGGATATTTAGACTGCTAGGCAGTCGGACATGCCCCCTGCTTTCTTACACGGTCCATGTAAGACTTAAGGTTGAGTCAGCATGCCCTCATGAATATTCATATGGCACGCTGACATCATACCGTTCAACTACAGCCTCAGAGTAAGACTTATTGAGTCTTACACGGAGGATTCGTGAATCCGGGGGATTATGTATTGTTACTATTATGCAAAAAGCCCAGAATTTCTAGACACAAGATATACAAAAAGAGATAAGTTAGAGGAAAGAAAAATACCTGTGCAAGCAAAACTGTCAGAATCTTCAAATAACAATTTGGGGTCATTAATACAACAACTTTTTAGAAAACAGTATATAGATCAAGCAACTTTGGTCTGTTTTGGAAAATGAAGCATCTGAAGAAGTACAAAACATAAACAACAAAATCTAGATGTTTATGAAAAGCATAAAAAAGAAATATGGACATGGGAAAAAAGAGAGATTTGATATGGTGCAATATGTATGCAAAGGTAAAATCCAAATTAGTCAATATAAAGAAGGCAGCCCCAAAGATATTCAAGGAGAAATACAAGCACAGGCATCCAGATATGGAAAATTTTGCATTATTTTTTTTTTCACAAAGAGGGAATGCAGAAAAGAAGATAAGTAAAGTAGAAGTTAAATAAAAATAAAACTTGAAGTTATGGAATGCCTGCAAAGTGAATGATTTGAAGTCTTCCACAGGTTACATCACAGCATCATGGAATGAGTCCCCAAAGTACGGAGAAACAGGAAGATCAGGAGACATCTGAAGAAGAAATATGGACATGGGAAAGGAAAAGAGATTTAATATGGTGTAATATCTATTCAAAGGAGAAAGCAAAACTAATCAATACAAAAACAGTGGCACCAAAGACATTTGAAGAGAAGTACAGGTATAGGAATCCAGACATGGAAAACTTTACAATACAAAAAATAAGAAGGCAAAGAGGAAAAGTAGAAAAGGAGATCGGTAATGGAGACAAAGTTAAAGAAATCGAAACTGAGGCCATAAAGTACCTCCAAAGTGAAGGATTCAGTGTAGAAAATCTAATCCAGAAAGCACCACAACAGGACAGAGAAATGGAACTCCAAATTAAGGGGAAACCAGTGGAATGGGAAGCAATTGGTCAGGTGCCATATCAAAATACTTTGGAGCCTTCCACAGAAAACCAGTATAAACTTTCACTTGAAGCTGGACAACAAGGGAAGGAGCAGGAAACTGTGGAAACTCTGAAGCAGTTAGTGCTGAGGAATGATAGGCCGGTGAGGTCTCATGTGACAGAGCAATGGGTGGCACAGGATGAAATTGAAGAAAATGTGCCAAAGGAAGATGCAACTTTCTTTTTTTCCAGAAACATTTTTATTAAATTTTGTTAACAAACATGGACATAAAATATTACAAGTAAACAATATAAAACATAATAACTATTTACACTATATACAAACATCCATGATAAACATTTGTTTTATCCAAGAAAGGTAATCAATATTTATTTAACAATCTCTCCGATTTTTGGCAAGCTAGTCTTTTGTGTGTTGCATTTGATGATCTCTGATAAATAGTTTGCATTTCTTTTTTACATACAGATTTTGCTATTGAAATAAACTCAGTAAACATAAGATCTTGCTTATTTTTCCAGTTCAGTGTAATTATTTTTTGAGCAATAGCTGGAATTAACCAAAGAACCAGCAACTGATGTCTAGGAATTACACTTGGGGTAGGGACATTGAATAATGTCAAAGAGCTAGTAATTTGACAGTTATCAGACCACAGGGCTTTTGTGAAATGTCTAAAATCACTCCAGAATTATGTGAGAGTTCTACATTTGATGAACATATGAACCCAGTTGGCTTCAATAATATCACCATACCTCCAGCATTTGCTTTCATTACTCTTGGTTATAAGGTCAATTCTGTGTGGAGTGTAAAAGCTTCTATGAATAAATCTCCAGGTATATATTCTCCAATATAAAGATGATGATGTGCTTTTTATTGAATTTAATAACTTTTCCTATTATCGTTAGATAAGGGTTCACCATTAATCTTTATGGTGTAATTCCAAAAAGCTTGGTCAAAAGTAATCAAGTCTTCTTGTAGGATTTTATATACAGGAGATAAGCTTAATTTATGTTCAATGTTCATCAAACTACACCATATGAATAGTTGTATCAATATTGGTATAATAGCAGTTTCCAGATTTATTGACACCCTCACCTTATTTTCAACAAACAGTCTTAAAGATTGAATATATAGCCATCTGGCTAAGAGAAAGTTCATTGGTTGGATGTTCTTATTGTCTATAAACTGGTGCCAAAACTTTAGATTATTCTCTTTAAGATTTTGCATCTTATTGATATTGAAGGTATCTAGGCAATCTGGTGTATAAGCTATGGGAAATGTAATGAAACATGTGTTCTTCAAACTATAATTGCTGTTGATTATATTTTTGAAAATATAAAATATTTGGTTTATACCACATGAGAAGTGACTAAATTTCTTATTATATAAGCAATATTCATGGAGTATCCAAAATATTTTGTTAATTGCAAAGGTTTCCTTAAACTGGGTTTCTGAGTTCTCAGAGGAAGTTATATGTATTTCATGTAGGTGTTTCCAGCTAGAGGTGTATATGGATGAAATCCAGTGTGGTATTATGTTAATAATAACAGATTTAAAATATAATTCTATGTTGGGAAAGCCAATCCCATTGCGGTCCCAGGCTATAACATGACATTTATTGGCTATTCTTTGTTTCTTTGGGAAGCATAGAAAGCTTAGTAATAGGGAATCTATTTGTTTAAAGAATTTCTTAGGAGGAGGTAAAATCAATGATTGTATGTAAAATAAAATCTTGGGCAAAATATCATTTTTATTAATGTAAGTCTCTTCCATGGTGAAAAACATTTTGTTCCACTTTTTAGTCAAATCACTGATTATAGCTACCAATTTAGTGAAGTTAAATTTAATAGTCTTATTCCACTTATTCTTAATACTTATTCCTAGATAATCTATCTTATAATTTTCCCAGTTGAATGTATTGTATTTTTGTAAATTGCTATTTATTTTTGTATTGATTAAAAGTGTTTTGGTTTTATTTTGATTAAAACTGAGCTCTGAGATTTTTCCAAATAGAGTTATGGCATTCATGATATGTTGCAAAGAGCCTTCTATGTCACTGGATGTCAGTAGAATATCGTCAACAACAAGCTGAACTTTTGGATAGTATCCCTCATTAACTTGAAATCCTTTGATATTTGGGTTATTTCTAATAAATGAAGCAAAAGGTTCCACTGATAAAGCAAAAAATAATGGGGATAGAGGGCAACCTTGTCTAGTTCTCTTATGAATTTTTACTGGGGATGATAAACATGAACGAATCTTAACAAATGCTTTAGAATCACTATAAATATTTAATATCAATTTAGTGAAATCTGAAGTAAAGTTAAATTCTTTAAAGATTTTTTTTGTAAGTATGATCAACTAAGGGAATTGAACACCTTATCACTATCCAGAGTAATAATAATTAATTGTTTCTTGGTTTTGTTTGCAATGTCTATTAGAGATAGTAGCTTAATAATATTGCTGTGCACTTTTCTATGTAAGATAAAGCCAGTTTGATCAAAGTGTATTAGATTGGGTAATATATTCTTTAGTCTTTTGGCCAGGATAGACATTAAAATTTTATAATCAATATTTAACAATGATATGGGTCTATAGGATGCACATAGTCGGGGATCCTTACCTTGTATCAGAATGGGGGAAATTATTGAGTACTTCCACAAGGGAGGGAAATTAAGTCTTGTTTAACCATGGAGAATGTGTTTAATAATAACTTTATTGTGTGCTCTTTAAAAATTGTACTAGTTTGTTGTTTTGATAGTTTAGTCTTGATATTTTCTTGTAGAAATTTATCTATTACATCGTCTGAATCTAGTGGCGATTGCATGTCATTGATTGACCAATAAGGATTTCTAAAGGCTTCTAATATACCTCGTAAATCATTTGTTATTTTTACTGTGATATTCTTGTATTTAATTTCATTAATGTGATTTTGTTTACTAATTTGTTTGGATCTGATAGCTAGTTTATGTAAATGTCTGGGGTTTACTGAATGAGACTGTAGTTTAATCTTTTCTAAGCTTATAGCAACCTTATGATTCAATATTTCTAAATATTTGTGGTTTAGCTTAAAAATTTCAGTAAGTACTGTTTTATCATTTGATTTTACATTTAGTTTCAACTTATCTATTGTGGCTTGTAAATCAGAAAGTTCCTTGTCCCATTCCTTTCTCCTTTGAAAATGCCAAGCTTTAACTCCACTAAAGATGTGAACTTTTAATGCATCCCAGAGTATGATATCTGTTACTTTACCATTATTGCTGTTTTCCATAAATACATTTATTTTTTTTAATAACCACTCCTTAAAACCTTTTAACTTAGCAAGATAGACTGGGATTTTTTGAAAAAAAATATCATATCATTTTTTTTCACAGTCAAGATGAAAAAAAAGTATTGTGGTCAGAGAGTGGATATGACTGTATTGCAACATCACTTATTTTAGAGTAAAGAGTGTTAGACACAAAAATCTTATCAATATTCGGAAATAATAATGAGTGTATTGAAGTGAATTTTGAACTCTTAAATTATGTATGTCTCTAAAATTCATTGAGGCTATAAAACTGTTTACCTTCTTAGCTTGTGTCGTTAGTTTAACCTTACTATTTTTAGAGATGTCTTCATCTGATAAGCAATTGAAATCTCTCACCAGAATAATTTTTCCCTTTGCATGTGAAGTAATGAGATCCAAGTATTTATTCACATATTTAGTTCCTGGACCAGGAATTCAGTATGAGTTTACCAGTGTGAAGCATTTCTTATTAACTTCTAGGACTACTAAGTTTAACATTCCATCTTTATCTGAAAAGGTGTTTAAAATTTTAGGTAGTGTATAAGTATTATTCTATAGTATGAGAGCACCTCTCCTTTTGGCTCTAAAGCAGGAATCCGTGAGAACTGTAAAACCATTAAATGATAATTTTTACAAATCCTTCTCCAGCAAGTGGGTTTCCTGCAAGAAGATTTTCTGAGCTCTGTGCATTTTAATGAATTTAATTAAACCAGCTATTATGACATTGTTATTTAAGCCATTATTTAATGATAAACATTTATATATCACCATTTCTTAAAGTTATATTTAGAGCATCAATAATACCTTCCAAGTATAATGACTTGAAGTAATTAATGAAGCTATGTATCATGGATGTGTCAAAAATCTTTAGAAACAAATTCAGAAACCAATAACTAAGAAAACATACATACATGGAACCTAAAGTTCCAGGTTTAGTTAATAAATTAACTAAACCACCATTTAACACCATCTCACACACCAAAAACATACATAAATAGCTTCTGCTTTAAATGTAGTATATACAAACAGTAAAGCATTTCTAAGGTAACTCAAACAAATATGAACATAAAAAGTCCATCAGGCAGTCACAGTGGACTCGTATGTAATATTGTGTAAAGCAGTACTAAGTATTAGAAAATAAGGAGTCAGTTTCACCAATTAACCTAGTAGCTTTATTGGCATAAGCTTCTAATACCTATATATTTTATACTTGTATTATAGTCTGTTGTGTTTATAACTATAGCAATACAGTAGGTATACCAGTTTACTTATTTCCCCTTCCCCCTTCCCTTTTTATACCTTTATATGTTCAAGTAGACTGGTACTCATAAATGGAAAGAAGAAAGGGAGGAATAAAAAAGGGGGGGACATATGTTGGTCGATTAATACTAATTGAACAGAATAGAGTGACCTAGAACATTTTAACAATCCATTCCTACAGTGTATGTGGTCATACAAAGATTTAAATCATAGTATCATAACTATCATTGCAACTGAGTCTGATTATATTACTTTAAATCTGCATCAGTGAGAATACCTAATATAGATTAAAGTTGCTTAAGCATAAAAGTAGCTGAAGGAAAAGGAGACTCAATCCTATATATATCTTTGCATTCACAATATTACAGAAATTGGTTGTTTAAGTAGTCAAATATTAATGTATTATCATTTAGGGCATGCTATTAAAGCAAAGAATGGTATCCTGTCAGACTTCAGTGTTTCAAACCAACAGACATACAGTAGCATTAAAATGCAATTTCCCTCACGACTAGTAAAATAATCACTCCATTAAAGTCCTAGCTTCTTAAAAATACACATTTAAAGTGATTCCATACCTTTAGATGCATACAAGATGAAAAAAAAAAAAAAAACAGTTACTTTTTCTTCTAGTTTTATTTTCAGCTTTACTTCCTAGTTTCTGAGTCATGCATGAGTTCCGAGGTTGTGTGATGTCATCAATCACTGTATTCTTGCTTCCAGCTTCTCTAGATTGCTGCTAGTGTCCTGCAGTTGCTTGTGCATGTCAAGAAACAGTCGCAGAGGCTTAGAAAAGGCATTTTGGTGGGAATTTCAAACAACTAAGTTTTCTCCATTCTAAAGAAGCATAATAAGGGCACAAGCAGCCTCCACAGTGAAAAAAATAACATGAACAGCCCTTCTTTAAAAATATTGAGAAAGTAAGATTTTCCCCATAAATCAATAATTTACATCCCTTAAACTAAATTAGGTTAAGGAATACAATTAGAGCATTTAGTTAATGTAAAGCACTGAATGTTGATATAATACACTAAGAAATGCAGATTTTAAGTAAAGACATATATATATTAATCATGATATGAACATCTTTCAAAAATGTCAAGAGGAAACAAAACTATCTTAACTAAAGCATCTCCTAAGGGCACCTGTGTAGGGGGGATTCAATACAGTGTAATCATAATAGACTAAACAGTAAACTTTTAAGTGTTACCACACCACTAACACACATGAATGCTTTACTTTGGAAATCATGAATTAATAGTAAGATAGAATGACTTTTGTATTTCAAATGAATATATAATGAAGTTAACTGTGCCCCGGTTATAGTAAACATATGGTATGAAAGAAAGAAAAAAAAAAAAAAATATATATATATATATATATATATGCATACACACACACACATATATATGTACATACAAACACACATATATACACACACACACACACACACATATATATATATATATATATATATATATATATATATGTTTTTTATATATATATATATATATATATATATATATATATATATATACATATACACATATACATATATATCTATATACATATATATATATATATATATACACACACAGACACACACACACACACACACACACACACACACACACACACACACACACATGTATACATACACAGATATATGCCTATCAAAATAAAGACCTTTGCTTTGTATATGTATTCCAATAAAATATTATGTAAAATAAAGACACTTTACCTCACTTTACTTTTGCTTTGTGTATATATTCCAATAAAACATTAAGTAAAGAGTTCTGGAAGAAAGTATTTAGTATTATTTGATAACAGTCCTATTTGTCTTTTCATTTTTTATTTGCATTTTCTTTGACAGTCCAAATGTTCTTAGTTGCATACCTTTTCAGACTCTGTGTAGACCATTCCATGTCCTCTATATCAATTAGTATTTTTTTTTTTTTTTTTGGTGAATAAAGTCCAAAGTCTCTGACAAAGAGCTAAAGATCTTCTCACCTTCTGGTAAAATATTTTTATCCTGGAGGGAAAGAGAATTTGTGCTTTGATTTTATCAAGGGAACACATTCTTTCCTCCTAGATATGACAGAAGAAGTATAGTCATTGTCAAAACGAATGAGTTTGTTCTTTATCTTGATGGGAGAATTATTCCACACAGACTTCAGAACCAAATCCCTATCTTGGGAGGACAAAAATCTAACAATGCTGGATCTGGGGTTAGGAGAAACTGTTGTTGAAGCAGGTTTTGCTAGAGACCGGTGAGCCCTCTCTATAGCGAAGAAAAGGGCTTGAGGAAGATTTAATGCTGTTGGAAGCCAGTTATTAAGAAAGTGTATCATATCAGTTCCCTCTTCCTTTTCTGGTACTCCACAGATTCTAATGTTGTTTCTCTGTGACCTACTTTCTAGGTCTTCCAGCTTTTCTGTTAGTTTTGTATTCTGTTTCAAAAGAAACTCATTTTGACGTTCATATTCCATCAGTCTGCCATCCATATCTGTTACAGATTCCTCGATAGAAGCAAATTGTTCAGAATGCTTTTTAGCCATTTCACTAAGAATGTCCAGCTGCTTACTACAGTCTTGTTTAATAGTATCTATTTTATTCTCTAGTTTGTCCATTTTTATAGATAGTTATTGAATAGTAGTTATTAATGTTTGCAGCTCCTTCTTTACCACACTGTGCTGATGAGAATTCCTCGAGTTACTCATACTTGGATTTCTTGAGGAAAAACTTCTTGACAGGAAAAAATAATAAAAACTTATATTTTAGTACTAATTTTTGAAAAATAAAAAAGGACCTATATTCACAAATCCTCTGATATACTTTTGGATTAGTATTTCCAAAAATTAGATGAAATTTCCTGTCAGAATAAAAATGTTATAAGCAGAGTTAATGTTCAGTGCTGCTAACAGTCTGGCATCTTGGCCACATCCCGAAGATGTAACTTTCTATAGAATGCCCACAATTAACTGAAAACAAAAAAATGTGCCCTTAGTCTAGAAGAAACCATGCTAAGAAAAGAGTTGCTTCACTTAATAGAGATAGACATAGTAAGATCAATAAAAGAAATAGACTGCAGAAGGTCAATAAAACCCAAAAAGTCAGTCATTTGATAAAACAAATAAATACAGTAATTAAGACTGTCCATAGAGATTCATGTGATATAACATAAGTAAACAGGATAAATTACTGGCAGGTAAATGAATAACTGATAAAGTTCTCCCAAAGAACACAGGATAGTAAAGGGGAGAAAGGGGAGAACTCAAATACCATCATGGAAGTATCGAATAGAGAAAACTATAAAGCAACTAAGACAAGAAGTGTCACTATTTGAAGAGTATAGAAGAGGGAACAGATCAGCAAAAATACTCAGAAAGATAGATGTGATAAAATCAGTGTGCAGTATTAGAACAGATCTGGATCTAGCATGCACTATCACAAATAATAAACTAAAAATCTCAGCACAGGTAGAAAAACTTGGAAGATACATAGACAAATATAAAGGAAAGGTACAAAATAATCAATTTATTGATGACCAAAAAATGTTTTATAGAGAATTGGGAAATAAGATAACAGGAATTGAAAGACCATCAAAAAAAAGAAGAAATAGATACATTTTGGAGAAGTATCTATGAAGATCCTGTGGAACATAACAAATAAATAAATGGATAGAAGAAGTAAAAGAAAGACTAACAAGTTTAAAGTATAGGATATGAAATGGGAGAGAGGAACAACCAGAGAGAGACTGAAACACATTTAAGAAAAGCCTCTAATTGGAATGTCCCAGGCCCAGATGCAGTACCAAACTTCTGGTTAAAAGTATTAACATCTTTGCACGAATATTTAGCCATGAAGAAAGAATTATTTATATGCACATCCTGAACTGACACCAACCTGGCTAACAACAGGAAAAATGATGTTCCTACTTAAGAATGAACCTGCAAGCTACCCTAAAAATTATAGACCAATAACTTGCCTTCCAGCGACGTATAAACTATACACTGGAATTGATGCTGACAGGTTATAGTCATTTAGAAGAAAACTCAATTATGGCAACAGAACAAAATGGCAATAAAAGAAAGTCATATGGAACAAAGGATCATTTGTTGTTAAATAAAGTCATAGTGGAGAGTTGTAAAATAAGGAAGAATTTAAGTATGATATTTAAGAAAGTAATTTGGTCTTGATAAATGTGCAATAGCAACCTTTAAAGGAGGAAAACTGCAGCACAAAGAAAACATCAGTTTGGGAGAATAATGTGATATAAAAGAACTTGACCAAGAAGGACTGTATAAATATTTGGGAACTGATGAAGGATCAGCAATAAAACATGAACAAATGTGAATAAAACTTAGTAAGGAATACTTCAGAAGACTTAAATTAATCCTGAAATAGCTTTGACATCTAGGAACAAAATCCAAGCTATAAACCAATTTTCTCTTCCTATCCTAACTTACAGTTTTGGAGTGATTGACTGGACGCAAAACGTGCTTGATAGATTAGATAAGAAAACAAGAAGGATGTTTCATGCTCACTAGTGATTTATGAAAATCAGTGCATACCATAGGTTCATAGGTTTATAGGTTCATACTAGGCTATCTGCCCGAGGGCATTTATAAGCCTAGCCCATAGTTTTGTGGCTTATGCCACCCCTTTAGTTTGGAGAAACTATGCCCATTATTTTGCTGTGCCTCTGTCGAGCAGTGACACTGAGGTAACCCCTGGGGTGTATCTGCGATCTCCCATCCATTGGTCAAGATTCCTCTTGAACAAGGCCAGCGAGATGCTCTGCCTCACATAAACTGGGATTTTGTTCCACAGCATAGGGAGTCTTTGGGTGATGAATCTATCCCTCCAGCACGTCCTATTAATAACAGTGTCAAGGTTTAAGTCTCCCACCCTTGTGGCTCTGAGGGATCTAGATTTTTTGAGATGAAGCATGTTCATCAAATCTGGGTTTGACATGGCCTTGTATGTCAGGCATAGGTCACCTCTGAGCAAGCGGTAAGCAACTGAATATAACTGGAGTTCTTTCAGTCGGGAAGCATAAGACAGATTTTTGAGACCCTTTATCCTTTTGGTGAGGAACTTTTGTGGCCTCTCCAGCTGCTGCAAGTGTCGGGTCAGATACATTCTGAATGGGGCATTGTACTCGATCATTGGTCTGATGAGTGATGAGTATAGGGAGACTATGACTTCCTTGATCTAGATGTGAATCCCTTCATGATAAGGTGGGCAATGTAGAAGGTCTTCCTAACTACTTTAGCAATATGAGTGTCGAATGAAAGGCTACTGTCAACCTGGGTTCCCAGGTCCCTAATAACTTCTTCTGTGTTCAGGGGATTGCCACCTATATGGTAGCTAGGGTAACCTTATTTTTCCCGAAGGGTATGACTATGCATTTCTTGGCATTTATCTTTAGGCCATGGCTCTGGCACCAGTTATCCGTTTCTGTGAGACCCTTCTGAAGGATATCTGTGTCGGATGTGTTTTCAACTACGGCGCCCAGTTTGCAGTCATCTGCAAACTTTGTCAGCCATAACCCTCTTGTGTTTGCTTGTACTTCAGAAAAGTAGATGCCAAACAAGAGTGGGCCCAGGACTGAGCCCTGTGGGACACCACTTGTGACAGGCTTTGCGTCTGACATGGCGCCAGCAACTCTGACCCTGTGTGTTCTGTCACTCAGCCAGTTTGCAACCCATCTTGTAATGTATGGGTTTACATTTAAGTTGATGAGTTTTTCAATGATACCCGAGTGAGGTATTGTATCAAAAGCCTTTGCCAAGTCTAGGTAGGCTGTATGGACTGCCTTTCCCTCGTCAATGGCCTTGGTGACTGTTTTGAAAAAGTCAACCAAGTTTAAAAGGCATGATCAGCCTTTGACAAAGCCAAACTGGGTTGGATCCAAAGTCTGCAAGTTCCCTATGTCTTTATTTATGAGATCCATTATGATCCTCTCCATGGCTTTGCAGATAAGGCTTGTCAAGCTAATGGGACGGTAATTTCCAGGGTCGGTGGAGGCACCGCCTTTGTGGAGTGGGACCACAGTCGCTGCCACTCCTGGGTGCATCCGGAGGTGAGACTAAGATTAAACAGCTGTCCTAACTGTGGGTTTAATTCCTCATTGAGTTCATGGAGCACACAGCCGGGGACACCATCAGGTCCCATGGATGCTGTGTTCTTTGCCTTGAGAGAGCAGTTCTCACCTGGGCGTTAGAGATGTTTGGGGGCTACAATCATTTGGTATAGATATCTCCTTGGGAGAATTTTGCACTGAACCTGTCAGCCAGTATGTTGGCAATGTCTGTAGGATCAGTAATCTTCACGTCATTTTGAACTAATTCTGAGCATATCTGGACGTTTCCTCCTAGGTTTTTGAAATAGCTAAAGAATGCCTTATGGTTGTCTTTAGAGTCCTTAGCTATTTTTTCTCAAAATTAGCTTTGGATGATTTTATGAGAGCTCTTAGCTTTTTACTTATAGTGATCAGCGGTGTCTTACCTTTTAAGGATTTTGCTCTATCTTGTAGTAGCTTTCTCCTTTCGTTGTAGAGTTTGTTTATGGCTGGGGTCCACCAGACTGGACGCTTGCCTTTGGTACAAAGAGTCTTTGTTTTGCTTGGGATTGCCTGATCCATGCAGCCCTGCAGGTGCTGGTAGAAGGCATTTATAACTGATTCAGCGGTTTGAGTAATGTTAACCGCCGGCTCAGGGGCCTTAAAGGAGATCACACTAGTCTTTAGAAGTGTGAAGCCGGCTTTCAAGAAGTTCTTTACTGTGGTCTTTTTCATTTCGGTGGGCGGATGAGGACCTCCAGCGAGATTAGTTTTTGATCAGATCTCACCAGTGAGGGGTATACTTCTGGCGTTGAACATTGTGCTCCCATGTTCGTAATGATGAGATCAAGTATGTTTTCTCCTCTTGTGGGGATGGTGACTAGTTGTTCCATGGCATTTGAGTTTGTGAATTCCAGGAACTTTTGGGCTAGAGTGTTTGGGCTTGAGTAGTGTTCCCAGTCTATATTAGGGTAGTTGAAGTCACCTAGTATGATGGTGTTCGAGATACATTTATCCTCCAGTGTTTTCAGGAAGGCCATATGAGGTTCCTGAGTTTGCGAGGGTGGCCTGTAACATGTTACAAATTGCAGAGCAGTCTTGCCTATGGTTAATTGCACCTGGATGGTTTCCGATGCATTTTGCGATGCCACCAATCTTGAGGTGTGGGTGTCCTTGATGAATATGGATACCCCTCCTCCTTTCTTGGTATTGTCCGGGTTTTGGGGCCAGAACGCATGATATGAGGTAAAACCTGATAGTGCTGGGGTGCTCTCAGGAGCCTTGAACCAGGTTTCTGTCACAGCACAGACATCGATGTTCTCCATACTGAGAAGGGCCTTGAGTGTGTGCATCTTGAGGTTGAGACTTCTGGCATTGAGCAGCATTACCTTAGTTTTTTTTCTTTGTTTTGTTCTAGGGTGGTAGGTTTAGAATTTGAGCCTTGCCTAAAAAAGGCACTATGGGGGTGGCAAGAGCCTTTGCAAAAATCCAGAATCCAAGATTATATATTTCCCATTCTGAAGGAGGGATGGGTCACTTTAAAATTGATTACATGTGTAGATCTGTAATAATGGGACTCCACACATATCTGCTGACCTCACAAGACCCAAACATAATGAAAGTTTTGAAACATGACTTCCCAGCTTAGGCTAGCAAAAGCATATCAGCATCGAGCAGGAATGGAAATCAAACCACAAGTAGATAAAAATCAGGCAGCAACTGAATGTGCCAAAAAATAAAAGAAAGAATATAAGGTGAAGGACTAGATGAGAAGCCAGGAATTGTGGAAAAAGGATAAATATAGTTACAAATGTAGTAAACTTCTGGAAGAATCTTATGTTGATCAGGAACAAATGCAGGAATGGTTAAGGAGAGGTGAATTTAAGCCAAGAGATGAAAGGTTAATATTGGCTGCTAGTGGGCTACATATGCGTTGGTTTACAAAATCCATTGAACATGTGTGAGAAACAGACAAATTTAGGTTTTGTAAAACAGAACTGGAAACAGTTGCACACCTTGTTGCTGGTTGGACATACTAATGGCAGAAGGACTATATATTAAAAAGCATAATAATGTGACGAGACTGTTGCACAGGGGATTGTGCAAACATTATGGTACTGAAGTGGCTGAAAAACATTGAAAATATGAGCCACAAAGCATCATAGAAAATGATGAAGTCTACATCACATGATATCACCCTTTACCAACAGTTCAAAAGATGGATGATAGAAAAACAGATGTAGTAGTCCAGGAAAAGAAGACAAAAGTAACATTGATAATTGAAATCACTACATCCAGTGACTACAGTGTCCTGCATACAGAAAGAACACAAAGTCATACAATATCAGGATTTGTAAGCAGAAATGAGATCAATGTGGAAGAAAGATACGTAGATAGTTCCAGTAGTAGTAGGAGCAATGGGTTTTATAAAAATGAGTCTACAATCCTATTTAAATACACTATCAATACGTGTAACTTCATATGAATTGCAGAAGGAGTCCTTACTGGGCACATTGCAGGTGTTGCAAAGAGCACTTTTGCCTGGCATCAAAGAGTGAAACAATACTAATTTCATGAACTTTAATCATACTTTGACCTAGGAATGGGGACCATTGATGTCATGGTATTAGAAACCCAAAAGATGTGAAGCAATTAAAACAGTGAGAAATACCTAAAGTTAATAATGCTGAACTTTTTTTTTTATTTTTTTTATTTAACATTTGTTGACCG
Source organism: Protopterus annectens (assembly GCF_019279795.1). Lineage (NCBI taxonomy): Eukaryota > Metazoa > Chordata > Ceratodontiformes > Protopteridae > Protopterus > Protopterus annectens. Next base: position 1,177,775,218 of record NC_056726.1, on the reverse strand, counting down.
GGAATGTCCGACTAGGTTCCACAGATCCTGTTTTCAGCGGAGGCCCGGGGAGAAATGCTCCAAATCCAAATTTACTAATGCTGATATTTGAAGAGAAATACAGGAAAAAGCATTTAGTTATGGAAAATGTTACAATATAGAACAACAAGAAAACATAAAAGAAGAAGAAAAAAGGTTTAGTAATGGAGCAGTTAAGGAAATCAAAACAGAGGCAAACCTGTGAAGTGAAGGAATTAGTGTAGAAAATCCAACTCTAATAACATCATAGCCAGACAGAGCAATGGGTTCCCAAATTAAGGAGAAACCAATGGAGCAGAAAACATCTGACTGGTTGCCTTATGAAGATATTTTGGAGCCTTCCATAAGAAATCACTACAAAAGTTCAGTTGGAGTTGCACAGCAAGGGAAGGAACAAGAAACTGTGGCAACTCTGATGCTGTTAATGTTGTGGCGTGACAGGCCAGTGAGTCCCAATATGAAGAGCAATGGATGACACAGGAAGATGCTCTGTAACTTTCTGTAGAATGCTTGCAGGAAATGGATAATAAACAATGTGCCCTCAGTTTAGAAGAAAATGATCCAAGAGAAGAGTTGTTTGATTTACTAGAGATGGACACATATATTAAGATCAATGAAAGAAACAGATTACAGAAAGTAAAAAAAAAATTAGAAGTTTGATAAAAGTAATTAAGACTGTTCATAGAGATTCATGTGATATTACAGAAGTAAATACACAAGAAACAATAGAGAGCACTCGCCTAAGATATCCTTGGTAAACAAAGCAAATTCCAGAAAAAAGCCAAGGTGTATCACCGTAGATGCCTCTAGAGGCCTCTATGGAGATACACCTTGGCTTTTTTCTGGAATTACAGAAGTAAATAGGATATGCTACTGCTCAGGTAAATTAATAACAGATAAAGCCGTACCATAAAAACATAAGGTAGTAAGGGAAAGGAAAGGGTGAAACTGAATGCCATCACTGAAGTATTGAATAGAGAAAACTATAACGCAGTTAAAACAAGAAGTGTCACTGTTAGAAGAGTATAGAGGGGGCGTGGCCAAGGATGAACACAGGATAGCAGCAGATTTCTTCAGCTCCACCAACTTAACTGCACTGACAGGAAATACTTACTTTAAAAATCAACTAATGAAATAATTTTCTTTCTAAATACGTTTGGAATATCAGTTTCTTGAATAATATCTAAAAAAGAAAGAAAATTTCAATCATTTTCCTGTCAGAAATCATCTTGGAAATTTCTCTTTCATCACCTCTGTTCAAAATGAGTTCCAGTAAGGCAAACAGTCAGGATTCCAGCATCAAGAAAGAGCTTCAGTCTCTGATATCTACTATTCAGCAACTAACAACCAAAATGGGCAAACTGGATACTAAAATTGATAACTTCATAGAAAAAACTACAAAACAAATGGATTTGTTACATCAAGACTTGCAACAAAGAAGGCTCAGATTACAGGCATAGAAGAGACTGTTAATGATATGGAGAACAGAATCCAGGAAGAAGAAATTAACATTGAGTTTTTGCTGAAGCAGAACACACACCTACAATCCAAACTTGATGACCTGGAAAACAGATCTAGATGCAATAATATTAGAATTTTTGGACTGCCAGAAAATATAGAAGGTAACAACATTACTTCCTTTTTAAATACTTGGCTTCCCAAAACTTTAGACTTGTCAGAAGCATTTTCTTTTGGTATTGAAAGAGCCCATAGGTCCTTATCTAATTTTAACTCTAACAAAAAGTATCCTAGGTCAGTTATAGTAAGATTTTTATCATCTTATGACAAGGAGATGGTATTAAAATCTGCATGGGCTAAAGCACCTATTAAAATTAATGAGGCAACTGCATTTTGACAATGACTATTCTTCCTTGGTAATAACTAAAAGAAAAGTTTTTTTGCCATTAATAAGAGAGCTTAAGAAAGCACAGTTCAAAACTTACCTTTTATTTCCTGCCAAACAAAACATCTTTTTACCTGATGTCCCTAGAATTTTTGAAGACTTGGACTCTGCTTTGCTGTATATTAAAAAAATAAGATATTAGATAAAATAGAAGGTATGGAATGGGCAAGTCCTTCGTTAAAGAGGATGGCAACAGGAACTTCTTGGAAGACTTCAGAGAAGCAAAAAAGACTAAAAAACAAATGACATGTTCTATATATATATTTTTTCTTTCTTTCCTTCTCTCTTAATCTCTTCAAATACAGTTACTGCATCTCCAGAAAGCCACAAATATTTTAAAGATTTATTCAAAGTTATTTTTCTGTGTGCAAAGAACTGTTTTTGTTTCATAAATAGTCAAACTCTCTGAGGAACAAATAACATGCTATCAATCAACTTGTTTCTCTTTGTGATAAAGAGACCTAAGGTTAGTAATTTGATACATTTTCTTTCTCTTCTTGTTTTAAATAATGGCATTCTTTATAAACTATGCATTTAGTGAGGGGTGGGGGAGGGCAAGGAGAGAAGTATGATGTAAAATATGGAAAAAGTGAAATAATAGCTTATTAGTTCTTTAAAACTATATATGCTGTTTAAACACTGTTGCTAAATATTATATCATGACTTTATTGCTTATACATGATTACAAATAATATGTCATGATATAATTGCAAATAATTAGAACTAAAATAGTTGTAAGTAATATGTTTCATGTTTAACTTTATTAATACAAACAACAAGTAATATTTCTTTGTAGATACTCTTTGTAGCTTCCTTTTTTTCTTTCTTCTCTCTCTCTTTTTTTTCTACTCTCTTCCTTTTCTTTTTTTCTCTCTCTCTCTTTCTCTCTTATAAGTACAGTTATATGCTTCTGATAATACTGATATATGTATATAATACGATTTGTATGAGAAAATGATATGGGGCATATAAAAATAAGTTATATAATATGTTAAATAACTGTAGGCTTGGTTTCACTGTCATAGAGACTGTAATGACTTGTAAAATACTTCACGAAGGTTTTGCACTGTTTAGTTTCATTTGTATTACTAAATGAATGTCAGTCACTTGTATTTACTAAAATTCCCGCCAGAATGTTAAGGGAGACAATTTGGGATGTGGGTTACCTCGTGAATAGTGTCCTCGAGTTGTTTTAAAAGCTTCAACACTCAGAATACACGCAGAGAAGCTGAATGCAGTCATTTTGAACTTTAACCCCTGATTTCACACTGACACATCACAGATTCAAGAAGAACACTGTTCCAGGAAGTAGAACTGCTGTAAATGCGACTTTGTGATGAAAAACGAACTTTATGACATCTAAATGTGAGTTATTCTTTATAACAACTTACTTATTTAAGATGTAATTTATAAAATATGAAAGTTATAATGATTTTAAATGATTCAGTATGCCATAATAAGCAAGTGAGATATTTTAGAAGGCATAGAAGGTAAAACACATATACACATGTTTTTGAAAGCTTACATGACTGCAGCATATTAATGTATATGAATACTTATGATTTAAACATATATAATGTTATAAATCATTTGCCTTAACTAACTGACAAGCACAAGTATCATTATGTCTATATTTTAGAAGAAACTGTCATGTGACATATTTTAAAGCTGCAGTTCAGATATATAAAATACAGATGGCTTTCATCACAATGATTTATGTATAACTAGGAATTATCATTGCTGTGCAGTATGACTTGTAAACATATGTATGAGTATAAATATTTTATTTACTGGCAATAATAAGTATGAGAAGAAAGCTTTGGTGCAAGTAATTTAAAGTTTTTAAAACTGTTAACTGCATTTCTATGGCAGAAAGTAGGAATACCCTAATATATGTAATGTCTGAACCATTATAGCCTAAGTTATTGAATCCAAATGAACATAAGAACTTATTTTTACAAACTTTTAATAAACTAATATATAGATATGCTCCTTTTTCTTTTCTTTTTTTTTTTCTTTCTCTCTCTTCCTTTCTCTCTCTCTCTCTCTTCTCGGTTCCCATTATCAAGTTTATTAGAATGCTATTTTGATTATAAATGTATTTTACAAAATAGATGTACATAGTAATATGAGCTGTTTCTAAATGTTCTTATTTGTTTATATGAAGCAGATTTATAAATTGTTTAGCTTTGTCTTACTAGATAATCTAATTAAATGAGGTTAACTTTAGTTAATAATAGTTAGCATTGAATTGATATGGTGGCAGCTGAGGTACTGCTGCTTAGGATAGGGGGGTAACTTGAGTGGTATGTGCTACTCAAAGTTGGAGTTCTTAACTCCAGGCTGGGTGCAATGTTTAATCCTAATATTATTTTCACCTGTTTATTGTTGTCTGTATATAGTTCTGACATCCACAACACATTTTATAAACTTATTGTTACTACAAATAAAAGTGAAGCTTATACAAAATCCCATAAGATTTTCAATAAATACAGCTATAATTAATGGTACACCTAAAGGAGGAGGTATAATATCATTTATTTTGTTAATTGTTATTCTGATTATATGTTTTATATGTTTATAAAAGCTAAATGATTTCTCTAAAAGGAATTTCTTTAAACATTAATGGACTGAATAACCCATGTAAAAGGGCAAGTTTAATGAGATACATTAATTTGCATAGGGCCAACTTGGTATTCCTTCAAGAAACACATCTCCTGAAAAAGGATATTGATAAATTAGCCACTAATAAATATACAGTCTTGGTTAGTTCAGAACAGACTCAGAAAAAAAAGAGGAGTGGCTATTTTATGGAATAAAAGTATGCCCATACCTAAAACTATTAAGTCTTATAAAGATGATAAAGGAATGTTTTGTATGGTTACAATACAGATTAATGGAAAGTCATATACATTAATCAATGTATATTGGATACCAGGAATTGGCATTAATACAGTGAAACACCATCTCAATAAGATCATATCATTTTCTATAGGAGATATTATTTTAGCAGGTGACTTTAATTGTATCCTACATGAAAAAAATACTATTACTAAAGGAAAAAGGAAAATTACATCTAATGCAAAACATTTAAAGGATTTTGTTAATTTATATCATTTGAATGATATTAATAATCAGATAGATTCAAAATCATTACCATACACTTTTTTTTCTAACAGATATAAAACTTATTCAAAAATAGATAGAGTCTTTATTTCTAACCAGATGGTTACAGACTTAATTAATTCTAAAATCATTTTGTGTCCTATATCAGATCATAATTCAATTGTCTTTGAGTTTATGATAAAAAGTACTTACAATGTTCAGATCAAAAGGATACCAGCATACTTAACTCGACTAAAAGACTATAAAGATTATATACTTTCAGAAGTGCAACATTTTTAGACTTAAACAATACACCGAAGTCTCCATTGTTTATGTTTGGGATGCTTTAAAATCATATTTATATGGACAAAGTATCAGATGGTATAATAATAAAAGGAAATCTTGGGACAAGGAATTACTAGATATTCAAAGCATATTAGACTCATACAAACATAATAATAAAGAAAATATTATGGACGAAAAGGGCATTGAAGAAGTAAATAAATTAAATGAGAAATACAAAGAAATTTTAACTCATAAAGTTAAAATAACATTAGAGAAATATACGTTTTGTCTTACTCAATAAGTCCCAAATACTTACATAGACTTAAAAATAAAACAAAAGGTTGAATAAACAAAATCATATCAAAGAGATTTTCTCTCCAAGGAAAAGAAGAATGTTTCTAGTTTACCAGAAATATTAGATGAATTTAGAAATCACTTTCACAAAATTAATCATAATAACATTAACATGGAGCCTAAAGATAAAATAAAGAAATTTATAACTACAAACATGAACAAAAAACTTAATAAACAACAGACTAAACTAATGGATAAAAATATTACATATACAGAGGTTATTACACAAATAAACAAGCTTAAATCAAACAAAGCACCAGGTAATGATGGTATTATACCAGAGATCTATAAAATTCTTCCCAAAAGTACTTACTCATTAATACATAAGGTTTTTATTTTGGCCCAAAATGAGTTAACAACTCCCCCATCTCGGCAATACACATTTATTTCACCAATTTTAAAACCCAATAAAGACCCAACCAGATGCACTTCATATAGACCTATTTCATTACTTAATGTTGACTATAAAATGTTTATGAGTATTTTTGCTGATAGATTAAAGACAATCATCCCAGGCATTATAGATATAGACCAGACAGGCTTTATTGTAAACAGAAATACTTTTGATAATATAAGGAGAACTTTAACGTTAATTGATTTTGCAAATAGGAAAAAGAAAGATTTAACACTTATTAGTCTCGATATAAGTTCAGCATTTGATTCAGTAAGTTGGGACTACTTGTTTATCTTACTGAAGTGCACAAACGTCTCAGATGCATTTGTAAATCTAATTGAACATCTATATAAAGGAGCATTGGCTTACATTAAGATAGGAACATATGTCTCACAAAAAATGCCCATTTTAAAAGGTACAAAACAAGGGTGTCCACTCTCTCCACTATTATTTACTTTAATAATGGAGCCTTGGGCTAATTTGATCAGAAACAGTACTGATATAGAAGGATTTGATATAGATGAAAATACAATATCTAAAATTCAACTTTTTGCAGATGATGTTCTAATTACATCAACTGGATCTAACTCTTCTATGCAGTCCTTATTTGATAAAATGATGGATTTTAAAAATATCTCTGGTTTAATATTCAATGAAGAAAAAACTAAAATATTACCAATATACACACGAAAAAAATGTCCTCATTAATGATTTTAACAAATATATACCCAACTCAGGTCAGATAACTTACTTAGGTATAATAGTAACTAAAGATATCAAATCTATTATACATAATAATTATAGTACCTGTCTTCTTAATATACAAAATCTTTTCAATAGCTGGAACAATATGTTTTTACCATGGAAGAGAGACTCACAATTATTAAAATGATAGTATTCCCTAAGATATTATACTTAATACAATCAATAATACTCCCACCTACAAAAATAATTATTAAGAAATTGAATTCACTAATGTTAAATTTCTTATGGGCACCTAATAGACCTAGGATTGCATTAAAGAAACATACTAATAGTTGGTCTCAAGGGGGCATTTCATTTCCAGACTTTAATTTATATACTATCTCTTCTATTATAAAAGTTATTACTTTGTTAATAGATCAGTCATATGTTGCAAGATGGAAAGATTACTGGGAACTAATTAGCATTCACTTCATGAAAATCTCTTTAATACATACAAATATTATTGTAAATAACCCCATGTTATGGTTACTAAAAGAATTTTGTACTTCATCCATTACACCAAAATATGTAGTTAGTTACCCATTAAACATTATTATCAGTTATCGTAATTTTATATTCATGCATCCTAAGTATAAGGAATGGAATTTTATTCTATTCCCTATAATGTATACACAAGGTATGCTTTTGTCAACCACCTCTGAAGGAACTCTTTTAGTCACAGAGAATGATCTAAAGTATTAGTATCAGTTGCTGTCTGATAATAAAGTAAAAAATTTAGACTTCTTAAAGCAAGAATTTGATTTGAGAGAAACATGTTGGTTAGAAATTCAGACTTTTAGACAACATCTTATTAATAAAATTGATTTAATGTCTTTAACAATTAAAGAATCTGTTCCAATACTGATCGATTACTTGATATTAAATTTACAACATAGAGTTTCTGATAAAGGTAAGCTCTCATACATACATAAAATTATCAGAGAAGAAACTCATTACAGTTCAGATACCTATTGGAATTATTTCATTTCCATTAATGGTGAATCAACAAAACAACAAGATAAACAATATATATTGGAATCTGCTTATAAAACTACTTCTTCCATTAATTGGAGACTTTTTACTTGGAAATTTTTACATAGATCCTTCTATACACCTTTAATGATAAATAAAATAAATAATAAAGACAACTTATGTAAAAGATGTAATGTAGAAATAAATGCTGATTGGGCACATATGTTTTATGACTGTATAAAATTGAAGGAATATTGGAAGTTAATCAATGATTTTTTGCAGGCCCTTTTCACAGATAATTTTATTGTTTCTAAATCACTTATATTATTTAACACACCTGTTCCTAAAAGTGTTAAAAAAGTTAAACTTCCCTTATTATGGTCTATTCTAGCAGTGGCTAGAAAAATAATAACCAGAAATTAGATTTCAGATACCCCTCCTTCATTTAATGAATTTAAAAATGTTATGACTGAAGTGTGTCATATGGAATTGATGACAATAAAATCAAGAACTACTAGAAAAACATATTATTATATTATATGGGATACTTTACAAAACCTGTTAAAAAAATCTTAGTCTCAATAGCATGACATTATAGTTTAATCAATTGATTTGATTTGTAGTGGATGTCTTTGTAAATACTTTGGTTATTTTATTGAATGTTATAACTATTTCTATTTTAATTGCTTGTATAAAATTGTTATGATATTTATTTTGTATGTTAAAAACAATAAACTTGTTTAAAAAAAAAAAAAAAGAAGAGTATAGAGGAGGTAAACGATCAGCAAATACTCAGAAAGATAGGTGTGATAAAAGCAATGCACAATAACAGAAAAGATCAGGCATAAACACTTAGAAGATATGCAGAAAAATATAAAGGAAAAGCGCAAAATGGCAATTTATTGATCACCCAAAAAAGTTTTATATAGAATTGGGAAACAAGGCAAAAGGAATAGAAACACCACCAAAAAAGAAGAAATAGATAACTTCCCCAGAAATATCTATGAAGGTCCTATAAAGCATAACAATGATGCTGAGTGGAGAGAAGAAGTAAAAGAGAAAACAAGAAGTTCAAATGTACAGGATATGAAATGGGATGAAGTAATAACCAGAGAGATTGAAACAAAGTTAAGAAAAGCTCCTAATTGGAAAACCCCAGGCCCAGATGCAGTAGCTAACTTCTGGCTAAAAGTATTAACAACTTTACATGAAGATTTAGCCAGGGGCAGCTCATACTACAGGACTGCAGGACTGCAGCCCCCCCCAGCTGAAAACCAGTCTCAGAACGAACCACGTGCATGCATGCAGGAGCATTCCAAGTCAAACAAAACAGTAGGGAGGGAGAGTAATCTTGCCCAAATGACTATCATATAATCTTTACCAGATACAACTCCTCCTTGACTATATGCTATTATAATCTTATCCAATAGCCACATCCGGCTATCTAGGTTATGGTATGATCTCATATGTTATAGTCATTGATCTGTAGGGTTCATTTCTCCTTATAGATTGAACTAAATATCTCTTTATACTAAAGTAATTTTATTACAATGTAATGCCCACTTTTGCATACCAGAACTGTAATCATAATACCTAAAGTTGGGAAGCGGGATTTAGTAACCACTTCACATCAGCAACTGTACTGTATGTAGGCCTTAAATAACATAACAGCAGACAGTCATATTCTGTATGTTAAACCTGCACTGGGGCAACTAGCACTTTGTGTACTGCGTAAAACCATGGCCAAATCTCTTCCATTATCTGTTTGTACGTTTTCAACCTGGAACTCAGGATTCTCCTCTCCAGCTTCACTTTGCTCTTAACCTGGGTTTCTTTACGACTATGTCTCAAGTACAAAACTTGCTAATTATTAAATGAGAGCCCTTCAAAGTCATCTGTATAATTTAACAGGATAAACAGTATACTGACAATGAAAAAGATAGTGTGCGTGCGTGTGTGTGTGTGCACGCAAGCACACACAGACTCTGACATGCTTACACACACCTGCAATCACACACACCCTTATGAATGTGCATGTGTGCGTGTGCATGGGCCAACAGTGACCAGTAACAGACACAAATATTTGCATTTAGTGTATCCATGCACTGCCAGGAGCAATTCAATAAAGTTAATGAGTGTCGATTACAGAAAACAGGCATTAGTTGTGTCAATCTGTGTATATTTCTGTATGAGGAGGTTAGTGTTTCATAGCTACATTTTGTTCTATACCAGTACCACTCAGTAGATTATTGCTGAGGAGTTGTAATTATCTGCTGCACTCATACATATTTAGCATTTTAAAATTTAGATCAATCAGAATGGTTTTGCTCCTGTCTATATCAGAAAGGGACACCCCATTTCTCGTTGTTGGCATAAAAAAAAAAAAAAAAAAAAAATATATATATATATATATATATATATATATATATATATATATATATATATGTATATATATATATATATATATATATATATATATATATATATATATAAAATTACAGGTGCATTTACATTTCGTAACAACTAGGCACTTCCTTCATTCATTGATATGTCCTGCAAGCACCTGAAAATGACAAGCATTCAGTTTGTGCACCCTAATTAAAAGCTTTACAATAGCTTCAGTTGGTTGTTTACACAAAATGACACTGTTGCGTGTTATTAAACTATGAAGTGAGGAATAAATGTCAACTTGCTGAAGAGACTAAGTCAGGTAGTAAAATTATTCTACATAAGCTATTTGTACTCCGGAGGTCTAGTAAATAAGGAAAGTCAGCTTTGTAAAACTACTCAGCCATACTTTTTCAGCAAAATCATTATTATTGCCCTTATTTTGACTTAGTGATTTGCCAAGCATTTAAGAGGTCCAAGAGGTGCATGGAATTGCCGCAGCAGTTCCTCATTGTTGTAAACTGCATTTCAGTTAATAAAACCGTTAAAATTATTGGATCATTCTTGTTAGCCTGAGCATATGCTGGGAAGGTTCAAAGTACTTACTCTGTGCTGATTTTATTCAGTTTTGTGCTCCGGATGTAATCAGATGATATTTGGGTCATCTCTGTAGCGCTGCATAGCTATAATTAGGATTTACTTCATTGCTGCCAGTCTGGTTACTTGTTATTGGTCTTTGTTACTTTAAGACCTGTTAGACTTATGGGAAGAATAGGTCAAAGGGAAATTTGCAGATCAAAGGTTGTAGGCCTTCACGGAGCTTGTAGGCCAATACAGTGAACCAAACACCATGAGGAGGAGGCCCAATAATGGAATCCACATCGGACATTGAAGAGCTCAGCATAAAGCCAGTATGCACCCAAAAGGAGAGCTCGTTTTATGGTCATTTGTTGTTACTTACTTTCATTCCATTTACATTCTGATCTAGTCAGTGATTATTTTAAAGGTTGTTGCAGCTTACTTATGATTGCTGGCAGAGCATTTGTAGCCTTGATGTTGGAAAAGCAGATATTCCACTTGGAATTTAATTTGTTTACTGATAAGATATATGCAGAAAGGAACAAGTTTTTGTTTCTAATTTAATTTGGGAAGGAAGGTTTATGAGGGAGAATATTTTAGATCCCTTCCAAGAAATGTATTTCTTATTCCTAACAGCAGTCTGTAATTTGTTAACATGTTGGTAGCTCAGTAACTTGACAGATACTCTTCTTGGTTTGTTTGAATTTTGGGGGGGGGGTCTAAACGATCTGTGTGCTCTCTCAATGGTTATGTGAGCTGCGTCCTTAGCATTATCCAGGAATAAGGCAAATATTTTGTTGATGGTTTCTGGAAGATTATTACGTTCAATACATTCTGGTATACCTCTTATTATTATGTTATTATGTCTAGAACTAGCTTCAAGATCTATAATTTTCTGTTCCCTTTCTCGAATAAGTTTAGCATTGGTGTTAGTTTCTCTTTGCAGCTGAACAATTTTGGCTTCATTATCAAAAACCTTTGCCTCAGTGTTTTCAATTCTAGTGAAAATTTGATCAATAGAGTCACCAAAGGTTTTTAATTGATCGGAGAAATTTTTACAGCCACTTGGATTTACTGCAGGGTAGATTTTAAGTCATCCAGATTTGTAGATTCTGGTTTGCCTTTGCTGGCAGATCTAGTGGTTTCTTGCTGTTTCCCTGTTCTGGGTCTTTTAGAGAGGGTGTCTTTTTCAGGAGAAGCTATTGTAGAGAATTTAGTCTTGGTAATTTGAGTGTCCATATGATCTGGATCATTCGACATCTTTAGTTTTTTTTCCTGCTTTGATGTTTTAGAGAAGAAAAAGCCAGGCAGCACCAGACCTCATGGAAAGCACATGGCTAGGAGTCCCAGGATAATCCATGGTAATCTTCTTTGTTTTAAATGTCCAAAGTTGTTTTTGGCTTGTTATGTAGTAAAATAAACTTGTAAACTGTTATATATGCCAGTTATTTTAATAAAAAGAGGTATTCTCATACTGAAATGGATGATATTTTTATGTTGTACAGCTGAGCTATATATTAACACTATCTATAGGATGGCAGCCATCTTGATCTCCCTTTTCGTTGTCATTTCTGAGTTTCTGTACTTTGAGTTCCTTTGTTAACGATTTTACAGTTGGAAAAGTTAGGTCTGCCCTCTAGTGGCAATTAGAGAGTAGACTGGTTTCATCTCAGTTTGGTAATCTGGAAGGAAACCTTAGAGTGTGTTGTTGTGAGTGTGTTCCAGGAGGCTATTTTGATTGTTTGCTGATTTTCTGTGCCTGTATAAAAGTTGGTTTATTTCATGACTGAGATTTGAATTATCCTGCTTCAACCCAGCACCAACAAAGTTAAATAAGTGTTTCACATTGCTGAATTACACTTTTTCTCACTATTTCATAATGTTGCTATTATACGTTAGCATTACTTACTAAGTCTCTATACTTTTTCACACTTTATAGTGGTGCTGTTTTACCCAGCATTCAACAGCTGGATTTCTGCACTTATGTGGGCTTCTTTTTAGTGATTTTTACAATTAGAAAACTTAGGTCTGTATTACAGTGGTGGCAGAATATAGCCTGGTGTCTTCAGAGCTTGAGAGTCATTGAGGAAGCCTTAGAGTGTATTGTTGTGATTGGCCACTGGTCTATATTGCTTGTTTGCTGATGTTCTGTGCATGAATAAAGTCATTGCAAAAATATATATATTGCTGATATTCCTTGAGTTTGTAATTGTACAATGAGCACTTGATTTTTTTGCATTGCTCTGTGAAAGTACTCTAAGGCTGCAGTTCTTAGCCAAAGAGAACCCATGCAAACCTGCAGTAAATCCCCAGTATTACACTGTTACTCTGATTTTTGCACACAGAAGCATTTCTCCAACAATCTTATCCTAAACATTATAGTTTACTTGAATAAGACCAAAGTAAACATATCACTGTGGTACAAACCTCCTTTTAATCCACGGAATAACTATTTGAAACTGTGGATAGGCATTTTCCTCCTGTCTCCCCAGCCAGCATGGTGGAAATGTGTATCATGAGAGAATGTAGCAGTTATTTCATGTTTACGGACAGCAACCTAATTCCTAAACAATCAGATAAGTGTTTCACAGATGTAATTATACATTGTCATTAGAGGCAAAGCTTGCACATACGACTACAGATACCACACAGGTTGTCATAAACCCACACCACCATGTGCTAATTAACACTCACACTAAAGTCCAAGCATATAGAATCACATATGCTGAGGCTCTAAAAAGTTATCTACCTGAACCACAAAGGCTTCCTAGGTATGGCTATAACAGTAGGCTTCTCTAGCGACGTCACAAACATTCTGCCTACCCAGCATCCATCAGGACACATTCAGCTTAAACACACGGTGCTGCAACTTGTAAACCCATAAAGCAGAACTTGATTCTCACATTTGAAAGGGAAACTGTCTTAAGTTTAAAATGGCCCACAAAAACAGGCTAGTATTCATCTATAGGCTAAGTTGTTTAACTCATAGACACAGGGTGCAGACTTTGGCTGTCACCTTGAGAAGCATGGCTATTTTTCGAAAGGCCCCCTGGGGTCATTAGCCTAGTAATCGCATATAAAAATGAAGTGTGAATCAAAATATGGACATAGATTTCTTTCGTTAGTCATGATTTTTTCTGGTAATTATTGTATTAAACTGTTGAAAAAAAATTTAAATGCATCTCAGATCATCTAGAACACTATGTTCTGTTGTGTCTGAGAAACTAATAGTTGTCATTCTTAATTTCATTTATTTCCTCCACAGTCAGTGCAACGATGGATGAAAAGTTAAAATTTCAGGCAGGGTATGAAAATGATTTCTTTCTAGTTAATCACTGTATATTAATGGGAATGTCACACTGATGGGGGAAGGGATGTGAATTTAACATGTGTACCAATAACACTTTGTTTTACAGCACAATAAACTACTCCCATGCCTGTTAAAAAGTGTGTATGTATATATATATATATATATATATATATATATATATATTTAGAAAGCTTGTGAGAAAATTATTAATCTATTTTTGTTTTACTTGGATCGCTTGTCTGTGTACTTAATAAAGGATTTTTGACTGGAAACAGACTGCCTGCCTTGCTTGGATTACTTTCAAATACTTAGTAATGCTGTACAATTATATATTTTCTATTATTACTTTTTGTTTTGTTTTGTTTTGACTTAAGACGAGTTTACATTCACTACTTCTACTACTATTGTCTGATCTGATTAATATACAGTGATTAACTAGAAATATATGGACTGAAAATCTTCCACACAGTGAAGTTTCTTACACTGTTTTGTTTTTGGACCCACTACACTTTAGTGGGTTGTTTTGAGACTTCAGAGATATTACAGAGATTACTTGTTTTTTTTAAATTATTTCTTTCCTTACTTGAGATTTGCATTTAGGCCATCACTGGATAAAAAGGATGTGAAAAAAATGAATATCTTGGCTATTTATTTATTAATTTGTCTTGGATTACTGAGAAAGTCCAACTAGGCAATACCCATTTTCAGAGGAGAACCAGGGAGAAAAGGTCCATTTGTTAACATTGCATTATAATTATCTCCAGTTAAACACAGAATAGTTACATTACTCTTTATATTTATTCACATACAGTAGTAACATTTATATATTCTACAGAGAAAGCCCACTTGCAACTTAGTGGATTGTGCAGGCAGCAGACATGTATAAAAACATTTTTGCCATTTCAGTGAGAGGTTGAGGGCATTCTGTTTAAAGAGAGTATTTGGAGAGTATCATTTGGTAACCATAAAGTCTTAACATTGCAATGAGCAAGTGTAGGACCAGGACTGGTTAAGATGCTATTTCAGCAGTGATTTAAAATGATTGAGTTTGTCAGAAAGTTGTATTTGTGTGGGGATACAATTCCAGCATTTAGTAACATACTGAGAGTATAACAAATCTCCTGCAACATTATTTGACTTATTTGTGAGTAGTAAGAATTTGTTACTAGAGCAGAAGTCCCTTGCTGGACAGTAGCACAGTAGTATGTTTTGTAGTACAGGGCATTTTTCTGGATGATGAATGAGTTTGCTGTAGTTAGTTGTGAATATATTACGTTGTGCAGTTCAAGCCAGTTTAATAGCTTTAAGCTCTGACAATGGTGGGTCCTATAAGGGAGACTGGTGGCAAATTTAACTATTTTTATTGTAAAAACACTACTCCATGAATCAACTCACCAAGGACAGAAAAACACACAGAACAACTGGAGAAACATTCACCCTCTAGTTTTACTATGCTCCTAGTACTTAGGCATCAAGCCTTCCAGGGCAAAATCATGCACAAGAATGGCGTGCTTTATATACATTTCACTGCATTCATTATTCAATTCAATTATACATTAATTGAACAATTAATCAGTGAGTCAAGAAAGTTAAAATCTAAAGTGCATCCTGAACAGTAAAGTGCTTCAGAAACATTCAAATTGCATCAGAACATATAAAGTGCAACCCCTTACATTCCTATTGCATTTAACATTATGATTTAAAAAATTCATAGAAAAGCACTTATGCATCTTTAGATTAACAAATACTAAAACATTTTACCCTACAATGGTCGATCAATTAACCATTTCTCCAGTTGTTCAGTGTGTTTTTTCTCTTTTTATTGTAGCAGGTGGCAAGTTTCTTATTTTGAGCATTGTTTAAATTTGTTATGATAGGATAGTAGTGGTACTGTCCTGGGGACTAAAGCCATGTTGTGTTTCTGACAGGATGTTATTTGAGGTTAGGTATTGCATCAGCTGCATATGGATGCATGCTCTAATATTTTAGAGGGAGGATTACTACTGGTTGGTAGTTATGAAACTCTGTAGATGTGCTGTCTTTGTGCAGTGGTATAATATAGGATTTCTTCCACAATGATGGGACGTATCTTTCTGCAATGTATCTATTAATTTGTATGAACACAGTGAAGGCTATGACTTCCGTAGCCATTTTTAGGTAGTCTGATGGTAGTTGGTCTAACACACAAAAACATACTCGGAGGCTCTAAATAAAAATCTGCCTAAGCAGCAGAGACCTCCAAAGCAGACACCCAAGCAACCACTACCCCAAAACAAAATACCTGCAACACATAGCTCACAAAGCCAGTGTGCCAAACAGTCACAGCCCTTAAGGCTAAACAACACACCTGATACACTTGTAATAGGTGACTCTGTCGTCAGGCACACTGACGTCCCGCTCACCAGGCTGAACAAGGAGAAGGTCATGGTGAGCTGCCTGTCAGGTGCTAGGATCTGCCACATAACACAAGCACTCAGGTCACTCCAAGGCAAGTACAAATATGACTCAGTCATTGTCCATGCTGGTGTGAATGACCTGAGACATACCTCCCTGGACTACATGAAAAGAGACATTGAGGAGCTCTCTGAGCATGTGGCCCAGGCCTGTATGAACCTGACCTTGAGTAGCATCTTACCCTCACCAAGAATGATGCCACAATATGAAGACAAGATGATCAATTTCAACAATTGGCTTAAGTATTGGTGTCATTCAAAGGGGATCCAATGCCTGTCAGCCTGGGATGACATGCTCGACAAGCCACGATGCTTCGCTAGGGATGGCTTGCACCCGTCACCCCTGGGCTTTCAGTTATTGGCAAAGGCTCTTGCTAACCCCATAGTGCCTTTTCTAGGCAATGCTCAAAATACAAACCCACCTCCATAGGTATCACAAGGGATAAGAAACTAAGAGTAATGCTACTCAACGCCAGAAGTCTAAACCTCAAGATGCACGCACTCGAAACTCTCCTTAGCATGGAGAACATCGTTATCTGTGCAATAACAGAAACCTGGTTCAAGGCTCCCGAGAGCACCCCAGCACTACCAGGTTATTCCTCATAACATGCTTTTCGGCCCCAAAACCTGGACCGAACCACAAAAGGAGGGGGAGTATCAATATTCGTCAAAGATACCCACACCTCCAGGTTGGTGGCACAGCACAAAGCATCAGAGACTATCCATGTGCAACTAACAGTGGCTAAAACTGCCTTCCAGTTTATAGCCTGCTACAGACCACCCTTCCAAACCCAGGAACCCCACTCAGCCTTCCTGAGAGCACTGGAAAATATGAAGGTCTCTCCAAACACCATTATATTGGGCGACTTCAACTACCCAAACATCGACTGGGAGCTTTACTCTAGCACCAACACCCTAGCCCGAAGGTTCCTAGAATTTATAAACTCAAATGTTATAGAACAAATTGTTACCACTCCCACAAGAGGGGAAAACATACTGGACCTGATCATCACCAACATGGGGACTCTATGCTCCAAACCCGAAGTGTAACCCTCACTGGTAAGATCAGACCATAAACTAATCTCACTGGATATTCACATCCTGACCTCACCCCCTGCCCAGAAAACCACAGTGAAAATCTTCTCTAAAGCAAATTTCACACTCCTCAAAACTGAGGTGGAATCCTTCAAAGCCCCCGGGCCTGTGGAAAATATGACCCAGACCACAGATTCCTTTATAAATGCATTCTATGAACACCTTCAGGAATGCATGGATCATGCAATCCCAAATAAAACCAAGACGTCCTGTCTGGTGGACCCCAGCCATAAACAAACTATACAATAGAAGGAGGAAACTACTACATGATAGAGCAAAATCCCAAAATGAAGGCATCTCTGATCAGTATTAGCAAAAAACTACAGGCACTCATAAAATTGTCTAAGGCCATCGTCGAGAGAAAAATTGCACAGGACACTAAGGATAATCACAAGGCCTTCTTTAGTTATGTTAGGAACCTGGGTGGGAATTCCCAGGCATGCTCAGAATTGGTCCTAAATGACAAAAAATACACCGAACCCACAGACATTGCCAACATCCTAGCTGACAGGTTCAGTGCAAACTCCCCCCCCACCACCAAAAGGGCAAATATCTATCCCAGCAGAGTGCTGCCCCCCTGACATCTCAGATGCTCAGGTAAGAGCTGCCCTCTCCAAAGCAAAAAACACAGCATCAATGGAACCAGACGGTGTCCCGGGCTGCATCCTACATGAACTCCAAAAAGAGCTAAACCCAAACATAAAACTACTGTTCAATCTCAGCATTACTACAGGATATGTACCCAAAGAGCGGCATACAGCAACAGTGGTCCCTCTCCACAAAGGTGGTGCCTCAGCGGATCCTGGAAACTATCACCACATAAGCCTGACTAGCTTGGTCTGCAAAGCTATGGAAAGGATCATCATGGACCTCCTAAAAAAAGATATTGGGGACCTACAGACACTGGCTCCTACCCAGTTCAGCTTTAAGGGCAGATCCTGCCTCTTAAACCTGGTTGATTTCTTTGAAGCAGTCACCAAGGCTATTGATGAGGGGAAGGTGGTCCACACAGCCTACCTGGACCTCGCAAAAGCCTTTGATACAACACAACACTTGGGCATTATAGATAAGCTCACCAGCTTAAATATAAACCCCTATATCACTAGATGGGTTGCAAACTGGCTCAAGGACCGAACCTACATGGTTAGAATTGCTGGAGCCATGTCAGACTCCAAACCAGTTACAAATGGTGTCCCACAAGGCTCAGTCCTGGGACCTCCCTTGTTCGGTATATATTTCTCAGAGGTACAGCCCAACACGGAAGGAATGTGGCTGACCAAGTTCGCAGATGACTGAAAACTTTGCACCATAATCGACTCTCTAAATGCCAAAAAGTGTATAGTCATCCCCTTTGGCAAAAACAAAGTGCCCACAAATTACCACATAGGTGGTAATCCATTAAGTACAGAAGAAGTAATTAGGGACCTGGGGACCCAAGTTGATAGCAATCTCTCATTTGACAACCACGTGGCCAAAGTGGTTAGAAAAACATTTTATATAGCCCACCTAATTATGAAGGGATTCACATCCAAATCAGGGGAAGTCATCATGCCTCTTTACTCATCCCTCATCAGGCCCATAATTGAGTACAATACCCCTTTTGGGATGTACCTTATCAGACACCTGCAGCAACTGGAAAGACCCCAAAAATACCTCACCAAGAGGATCAAAGGGCTCAAACAGATGCCATATGCTGCCCGGTTAAAGAAACTCCAGCTCTACTCAGTGGCATACCACCTGCTCAGAGGCGATCTGTGCCTGATGTATAAAGCCATGTCCAACCCGGAATTAATGGACATGCTGCACCTCAGAAAATCCAAATCCCATCGAGCTATGTGCTTGAGAGACTTGAACCTCAGCAATAAAATAAATAGGACATGCTGGAGGGACAGATTCATAACCCAAAGGCTCCCTTCACTCTGGAATAAAATCCCAGTCCAGGTTAGGCAGAGTCCCTCATTGACTCTCTTCAAGAGGAATCTTGATGAGTGTATGGGAGATCATAGGTTTACCCCGGGTATCACTTCTGTGTCACTGTTAGACAGAGGCACAGTATACTAACTTTGAAAAAGGGCATAGCAAAATTAATTTAAAATGGGTGGTGAAAGCCAAACACAATCTGGCTAGGCTTATAAATGCCCTAGGGCAGATAGCCTAGTTTGAACCTATGAACCTATAAGCTATGGAGGTTGTTTTTAGTTTAAGAAGCAACTTCATTACAAATGAGGTGGATTCTGGACTAAAACTGAAGAGCTGTGGGTGGTTTTGATTGGACAAGGTAGAAAGGGGGCAAATGTATTAGCATCTAAAAGAGATAATATTAATTGTATGAAGTAGGAATTATATACAGTCTATCGTATTGTCTGTTTTTGGAGAGGGAGTGGTGATCTTGCCAGAGTAGGGTAGTTTATTTAGTGATTAACAAAAATGTTTTGGGTTGTTTTTATGCTTCTCTTGTAGGTTGGTATAGTATGTTTGTTTGTCATTTTTCAAATGGAGTTTTACAGGTTTTTAAAATGTTTAAATTGCTGGAAAGCATTTAAAGTTCTATTTGTATACCGATTTTTCTAGTCTTCATCCTTTTTATCATGAATTGCTTTGTTTCTTTTGTTAGCCATGATGTGGGATTCAATTTATTCTTTTATTACATACTGCTGCTAGATTATTTAAGGTCTGTAAGCATGTTATTAGTGTTCTACAGCAATATCTAGTGACATTGTTCTAATTACATTCCTGTTATATTGTTTTAGTGTTTTATTGAAAATATCTTTGCCGATATTGGTTGTATTTCATATTCAGTTATAGATAATGTTTGTCTAGGGTATTGTGAGATCTAATAGTATTCTAGTATATCAGTGTATATATTGTGAATACATAGTGATATATAGTGAATATTAGTATATTATTATAGTATTCTTGTATATTAGTATGTGCTATTTGCATAGTTGCACATTGTTAACTAATAGTATTCCTGTATATGTGTTGTGCGTAGACGGGTCATCATCATCATCATCATCATCTTTCGGCTTTTCCCGTTAGGGGTCGCCACAGCGGATCATCTCTTTCCATTTCTTCCTATCCTCTGCATCTTGCTCTGTCACACCAACCATCTGCATGTCCTCTCTCACCACATCCATAAACCTTATCTTAGGCCTTCCTCTTTTCCTCTTACCTGGCAGCTCCGTCCTTAGCATCATTTTCCCAATATACCTATCATCCCTCCTCGGCACATGTCCAAACCAACACAATCTAGTCGCTCTTGCTTTGTCTCTAAACTGTCCAACATGAGCTGACCCTCTAATATACTGATTCCTAATCCTATCCATCCTAGTCACACCAAGTGCAAATCTTAACATCTTTAACTCTGCCACATCCAGCTCTGACTCCTGTCTTTTTGTCAATGCCACTGTCTCCAACATATAACATAGCTGATCTCACTACTGTCTTGTAGACCTTTCATTTCACTCTTACTGGTACCCGTCTGTCACAAATCACTCCTGACACTCTTCTCAACCCATTCCACCCTGCCTGTACTCTCTTCTTCACCTCTCTTCCACATTCACCATTACTCTGAACTGTTAATCCCAAGTACTTAAACTCGTCCACCTTTACCAACTCTACTCCCTGCATCCTCACTATTCCTCTACCCTCCCTCTCATTTACACACATATATTCTGTCTTAGCCCTGCTGACCTTCATTCCTCTGCTCTCTAGAGCATATCTCCATCTCTTCAACCTGATTCCTACTCTCACTACAAATCACAATGCCAACTGCAATTCAGTAACTCTCCACTGCCACCCAGTGCCTGTCTTAACTCTTCCCTAAACTCCACTTCACAATCACCCTTTTTTAACTTCCACCATTTAACCCTTGGCACTGCTTTCACACTCCTCCTCCTCCTCTTGATCACCAACGTCATTCTACAGACCACCATTCTATGCTGCTTAACTACACTTTCCCCAGCCACCACTTTACAGTCTCCAATCTCCTTCAGACTGGCCCTCCTACATAGGATACAATCCACTTGTGTGCATCTTCCTCCACTCTTGTATGTCACCCTATGCTCCTCCCTCTTCTTAAAATACGTATTCACCACAGCCATGTCCATCCTTTTCGCAAAATCCACAATTCTCTGACCTTCTGCATTCCTCTCCTTAACACCATACCTACCCATCACTTCCTCATCCCCTCTTTTCACTTCACCAACATGCCCATTAAAGTCCACTCCAATCACTAGTCTCTCACCCTTGGGTACAGTCACCACAACTTCATCCAAGTCACTCCAAAATTTCTCTTTCTCAGCATTGCACACCCAACTTGTGGAGCATATGCACTAACAAGACTGCTCATACAGATGTCTAATTATATCTATATAATTGTGGTGTAAGTGGTGCATAGACTTGCATTACAGACCCAGGTCAGAGTGCTGTTCACTATATTTTTATCTGTGACTGCATACCTGTCAGCTGAGGTCCCTTCTTACTAATATGTTATCCAATTGGCTCAGTATTTTCATATACTAGTAGTGATTCAAGACATATTTTCCTGTATGTAGTAGCTATTTGCACAGTTTGTCTTGTAGTCTTTATAATGTATCTTTACCATCTCAACAGTGCTTACTCCTCTCTGTACTCTTCTTTTCTAGACCTAACACCACTCTAAGTAATCGGCTGCAATAACACTTTTATCTTTAACCCGACCAGTGGAAACACTGTTATATGAAAAGCGCAGTCTGGGTCTGAACTGTCTGCAAACAAAAATAGCTAAAGTTAACTTTGTGTATGTGCCTACCTGTTTGAGCTAATATTTATTATCCCCTGGAGATCACTCTGATTTGACTTGCAAGCAGCCCCCCCCCCACACACACACACACACACACACACACACACACACACACACACACACACACACACACACACACACACAAACACACACTCTTCTTCCTTTTCTCTTTTATTCCCTTCTGTTAGCAAATAGTATCCATATCTGATCAAATACTGTGTGTGTTTGTTAATTTAATTGAGAGCACATAGCCTACAGATACAAGGTTATGCTGTTTTCCCATCTGATAAATGGTTAAGAAATGACTTACAGCTTCACAGCAGTTTTTGGTCAATTCTGATTCTTTTTCTTAAACACAAACTTCACTTTGCTTGGATCTTGACTCAGCAGCAGTACAAAATAACTGCCAGCCCACACTCTTGTTTCCCCCTCCCCTTTCCCTGTTTATTTACCTTAAGCCAGTCCCAAAGTTAAGAAATATTACCTGTTGTAGGCACCATTTTAGATTTTACATAACTGGACTAGGTCTATAGCACTAATAGCTCCCTTCCAACCGATATCTTAAAAAACCTTTATTACCTTATTTGGCTTACTAAGTCCCTTACTACCCATTAAAGAGTACCTCAGTGGAAAACTGCTCAAGAAAGCTTAATGCTTTGTGTGGGCTCTTGAACACTAAGTGTCTTACCAGTGCATAAAAGTGAAACTTACTCTCATAGTCATAAAACTATAAAATGAAAAAAAGTGACTCTGTAGACAAAATTGTTATAAAAAGTAGAAGAACCTAGTACAAAGTTACAAAAAACCTACTTTTAGCTCCAGTGCACTCATGCAGTATATACAGACCCTTACTACCTCGTGGTCTACTTCAGCCCTGCTCCGCTCACCCTGGCTGTGCTCGGACTTGCTCCACACCCTAGCTTGTCCCCAATTCCCAACCACCCCAGTACAGCTAAATATATAGTGCTACAACCACGCCCCCTCTTTCTGCAACCAATCAGCCATATCCAAGTCATCAATAGGCTTTCCAGTACTTAAGCCCTCCATCCTATCTTAAATAGTTTAAACTGGGGAGAAATGAACCTCAATAATCCCAACATTACTTGCAATGAAACCAATTAAAATACTACCACTATACTCTCTGCTACCCTTTCTGCTTGTCCCATATCTTTTTACTGCCTAATACATACCCAGGTTTCCACTACCCAAAAGGCCAAACCTCCACCTATATAGCTACACACAAGCTTGAATATTTACTACATCCCCTCCCATCTAACTCCTTACTTACTAGGTATCAGCATCCCATTAGAATAAGATATGCCATCCCTAAAACCAAAAGATACTAAAGTCTAGTAGTTAAAATCTGGAAGCTCACAATCAGATTACAATGCAACCTGACAATGGATGGAGATATCAACCCAAATCCTGGCCCACCCTCATCCACTGACTCTCGGTCCTTTACTAATTGTCCTACTACTGCACAAATCTTAGACAAACCATCAAACTCATTCTTGATCAGTCACCTAAATATCAGAAGTGTAAACAATATGATTTAACACCTACATGCCCTCTTAGATGCTCTTTCCCCAGACATACTATGTCTAACTGAAACCTGGCTAAAAACCTTCTACTTCAGATAATGAAAATATACCACCAGGCAATAACATCCTAAGGCTTGATCGAACCAATAGGAAGGGAGGTGGGGTAGCTGTTCTGTACAAATCCATTACTGAAGTGTCCAATAATGCCCTGCAAACATCCCTATTTGGAAATGCTGAAATGGTCATCACTAAGATCCACATTAATAAGAACAAATGTATAAATCTTATCTGTGTGTATATTCCCCCTAGCAATAAAATAAATACACTCGAAGATATCCTACATTGGTTATCCAGCAACTACCCCCCAAGAAACCACTGTACTTGGGGACTTCAACATAGACTCGAACAACCCTTGAAGATATCCTACATTGGTTATCCAGCAACTACCCCCAAGAAACCATTGTACTTGGGGACTTTAACATAGACTGGAACACGTGTTCCTCAGAACCCCCCACTCACCACATAAACCTTTATGGATTTTTACAGGTTGTATCCTCCCCCACTAGGATCAGTAAATCCAACAATAAAGTAAATATTCTGGACTGGATTCTTGTTCACACCCATCCCCTCAAATGCAAGAGTGGGACTTTGCCTGTTGATGTAGGTGATCATCTCCTCACCTTTTTAATCTGGCCACCAAGGCAACAAGCATCAACGGATCAATGACTGAGGGTTCAACATAGCAGAAATGATGTGAGACGTGAGGAATCATCAGGGTGAGCAACGCCCAAGATTGCAGTCTGGTGCCAACATGGAGGAGGCAATTCGGCATTCGGGGGAAAAAGCACAATCTTATACTTACCAGGGCAACAATTACAGGGACTATGGTGGTCAGGGAGCAAGACCTAAAGGTCCAAAGACCCTTAATGCATGACACAGTGGTTATACCAATGTCATTGGGAGGTCACAACCTGAAGGAAATGTAAGTTTGTGTTTTCAATAGTAGTGTCATTGTAGCCTTGGGGGAAGTGGTTAATTTAAACCAGGAGGTTAATGTTGGTGAGACTGGTACAAGTTTGGTCGAGGCTGTGTGTCATGAATGGAATGTGGCGAATGATAATTTGCATTCATACAATGAAAGCAATGTTATTGAGTAAGCTCCAGAAGATGTTTTTGGGTCCAAAAATGAAAACATTGACCTCTCAAGTGACATTTCAATTTATAACTTCACCGGACATGTGAGTAAGTCAGAATTTAATAATGATGATGCTGTTCAAGATTATGTATGTGTATTGGACTCAGGGGGCAATGACAACGACCCTATTGTTTTTAAGGCAAACAGAAACAGAGTGGACTTTTGTTTTATGGATGAACATTTTGAAAGTAATAGTGAAAAAGATAAAAATGAAAAAAATATGTATAGCGAGAATAATAGTGATGGTAATACAATTTCAAATGAATTGTTTGATTTTCAAAAATCGAGTCAAGGTGCTGAATTGGAAATTTTATTACAGGTCATGAATGAAGAAATTGGTTTGAGCCTGTGATTGTTTGCAATGATAAAAAAGATTTTAAAATTTATAACTATTCATGTATAGATCTACTGAGCATGCCAATTTATTGGCAAAGGGTTATACTTTTGTCCGTAGCAGAAAAGGAAATGTAGTAAACACACTGGTAGATCTCAAATGCTATACCAAAAAATTGAATTTGAGAATCTGGTGCAATTCTAGTGGTGAGTCATATAATAAACGTACTGAAAAACTAAAAAAACCTAGTGTATTTAATCCACCCCTAAATAATGTGGTTGGTTTATTTGAAAAAATGAGTTAAAAAGATATAAGGCCCTTTTATGGTGATAATGTGAGGAGCAAGGAGTTGCTGAATTCTGTAAAGAATTTAAACAATGAAGAAGAAGAATTGTTGGGTAAAATCACAAATAATAAAGATCTACGATATATGAAACCTGACAAAAGCAACAGTTTTGTTGTCATGAATAAAGGGGACTATTTAAATGGGATGAATGCCCTATTGTTTGATGGTACCTATGAAGAGAGTTCTTTAAATGAAGTTAAAATTGCTCCCCATAAGATTGATTTATTCTTAAGTGATATGTTGTTTCAAGGACAAATCAATGAAACTGAATATTTTTATATGTTAAATGAATATCCCATGGTGTCTAATATTTTTGGATTTCCAAAAATCCACAAAGGCCTGAAAAATCCTAAATTCAGGCCTATTGTGGTTGGAAAAAGGTCTAAAACTTGCTTCATCAGCAAATATTTAGATAACAAATTGCAATAAAGTTTGGAGAAATTTACTTATATCAGTAAAGATTCGTGGCAATTTTTGGAGAAGTTAAAAGGGAACGAAGTTACCTCAATTTGATTTTGGGCACTGGATCTGTTTAACCTATTTTTGGTTATACCTCATGAAATAGGATTATCATGGTTAGAACAGCAATTGAATAAGACACACATTTTTGATCAAGATCAGATTAATAAGTTCATTACATTGATGGAGGTAGTTTTAAAGACTAATTACATCTTTTTTGAAGATCAGTATTACAGACAGACGAAGGTTGTAGCAATGGGGCAGTATGCGCCCCCATTTTTGCGAACCTGGTAATGTCTTTTTGGGAACAGGAATTCCTAATGAAAAATTATTTTGTAAATGATATAGTGCATTACTCTAGATTCATGGATGACTTGTTCCTTATTTGGATAGGAACTGAGCAAAGATTAAAAGATTTTTTAGAATATTTAGAATAGAATTTTAAAATTCTCTTATGAGTATGATAAGGTAAAAATCAGCTGTTTGGACATTGACCTTCAAATTGATACATGCAACAAAAAGTTTGTTACTAACATTTACAGAAAATCTACCTTCTCCAACTCATATTTGGATTATACCAGCTGGCACCCGCACCATCAAAAGAAATCTGTTGTTAAGGGACAATTGGTGCGGGCAGCCAGAATGGTTAACCAATATGAAGATTTTCTATGTGAGGTAGAATTTATTTTGCAGATGTTTAGGCAGAAGGGTTAACCGAACAATATGTTGTCAGCTATATCTGCAGAGGTCAAAAATAAGCGTAATATGGGTGCGTACAAGCCCATTTTGAATATGCAAACAATGTTTATTCAGGGGGAGCAGTATCAATGGTGGACAAAATCGATAAAACTAATATTGGCATGAGTTTAATAATAACATATAACAGTGAAGCTAGTATTATATCTGACATTATATTAAGTAACTGGGAAATATTACAATTTGATGAGAATATTGGACAGAAGGTTGGTAAAAATCTCAAAATTGTTTATAGGAAAGATAGATCCTTCAAGAACATTTTTAGAAAAGAGCGTTGAGAATGTAATCTGTAAAAGAGCCATGGGTAATTTCAAGTATAATGGTTGTATTTACTGTCCCATCATTTTGGAAACAAGGAAAGATTTCAAGTTAAATGGTAGAACAATACGTATAAATGGGCATTATAACTGTAATTCCACCAATAGGTTCATAGGTTAGTACTAGGCTATTAGCCCTAGGGCCTATGCAAGCCTAGCCATAGCAATTCCTTGGATATTTCTTCCCACAATATTTACTTCTACCGACATGATCCCCGGGTGAATTTCCTTCCCATCCAATCATCAAGGTTCCAGAGGGCCAATGAGGCACTCTGCTTGACATGTATGGGCAGTCTATTCCAGAGTCCTATCCCTCCAGCATGTTTTGTTCATTGTGATGACAAGGTTTAGATCCCTGGAATGTGTGGCTCTGAGGGATTGGGAAAGCATGTCCAACAGCTCAGGGTTTGACATGGCCTTGTATGTTAAGCAGAGATTGCCTCTGAGTAGACAATATGCCACAGAGTATAGCTGGAGTTTTTTTATACGGGCATCTGCTTTAGGCCTGTGATTCTTTTAGTGAGGTATTTATGTGTTGCAGATGTCTTGTGAGGTACATACCAAATGGGGCATTATACTCTATAATGGGTCTAATGAGGGATGAGTACAGTGGGACAATTACCTCCTTTTTTCAGGATGAAAAGCCCTTAGTGATGAGGTGTGCCACATAGAAGGATTTCTTGACTGTTGTGGCAATGTGGTTATCGAAAGTGAGACCACTGTCCACCTGTGTCCATAAGTATCTCATCACACTTTTGATGTTTAGCGTCCTGCCACCTGTGTGGTAATTCATGGGCACATGTTTTTTTCCAAAGGGGATAACTATACATTTCTTGGCATTAAGCTTGAGCCCATGGCTCTGGCACCAGGCATCTGTTTATGTAAGGCCTTTTTGTAGAATATGCACATCATTTGGGGATTCAATAATGGTTCCCAGTTTACAGTCATCTGCAAACTTTGTTAGCCAGAGTCCCTTAGTGTTGGCCTGTACTTCAAAGAAGTAGATGCCAAACAAGAGTGGTCTCAGGACTGAACACTTGTCTGGGTTCTGTCAGTAAGCCAGTTGGCAACCCATTGAGGTTTATCTATGATTCCAGAGTGGGGATGGTGTCGAAGGCCTTGGCGAGGTCCAGATAGGCTGTGTGGACCACCTCATCCACAGCTCTGGAGACTGATTTGAAGAAGTCAATCAGATTCAGGGTGGAGTCTAGTGTTTGAAGGTTGCCATTGTCTTTGCCCATGATAATGCTTTCCATGCCCTTGCAGATCAGACTTGTCAGACTGATGGGACGGTAGTTCCCGGTATCCAAGGTGGATCCTCCCTTGTGTAGCGGGATAACTGTAACTGTGTGCCACTCAATGGGCACGAAGCCTGAGGTGAGGCTATGATTAAACATGACATGAAGTGCTAGTTCATTTTGTAGTTCATGTAGTACACAGCCTAGGATGTCATCTAGTCCCATGGATGCTGTATTCTTACCTTTGGAGAGTGCGGTTTCTACCTGTGTGGCCGTGATTACGGAATTTGGCAATCTTTTGGTATTGAGATGGGCCCTTTAGGGGGCAAGAGGGGGGTGAATTTGGCACTAAATCGATCTGCCAGGATATTGGCAATATCCTCGGGATCAGTATATTTAATGCCATTCTGTTGTAGCTCAGAGCAGATCTGAGCATTGCCATTTAGATTCTTGACATAACTATAGAATGCCTTGTGGTTGTCTTTGGAATCTTTGGCATTTTATTTTCATAACTAGCTTTTGAGGATTTTATGAGGGATCTCAGCTTCTTACTGAGGCTGATGAGGGAGTTTTTTGCATCCTGGGATTTTCTTCTTTTCTGCAACAGTTTCTTCCTTCTGTTGTATAGTTTGGTTATAGCCTTTTTTGGAGAAGAGCATCTTGGTTCTATTTGGGATGGCACGATTCATGCACGAGTGGATGTGCTCGTACAGTGCCTTAGTGTATATGTGTATATGTGACATATATGGCTAAATGTCAGGATTGCCCCATATTTTATATCAGGAAAACGTGTAGGAAATTTAAAGTCAGGATAGCTGAACATCTAGGGGACATAAGGAACAACAAAATCACCAGTACATTGTTTAGACATACACACACATATGCAGGACATAGGTTTAAATTTATGGTGGTACAACAGTTGCAAAAAGATGTGCAAGGAAGAATATTAGATGTGCATCTAGATATTATGGAATTAAAATGGCAACTGTTTTTAAACGCTTCTCATTAGCCTGGAATAAATGAAATGATCACTATTTTGAGTATTTTAAAGTTGTGTAATATATTGGGGTAAATGAGGGACAAATAAATTAATGTTGGCAAGCCAATATCATTTTATTAGGAAAATAATGAAGTGTTCATGTTCACATTTTTAAGTACAATTTGTGAATGTTATTGGCTGTTTTAAATGCATTTTTTGATGTTTTTAACAGTTAGTGATGTAATGTCATTGTTTAATTAGGGTGGAGTATAAATAGCGCTGGGTGTTTGTGTTTTATATTGTTCTGAGTAAGTCCCTTTAGTGGGGAAGAAAGCGCTCAACATTGTTCTGAAATAAATTGTGGTTTCTAAGGTGATTATCCTGTCCTGTCTGGTTTTTGGATTACTTGGTTTATTCTCTCTTTTGGTCTACCTCAATTCAAGAATAGTCTGATTCAGTACTTTAAAAAATTATGACTATGTCCTTGTCCTAATCCAGACTAACTGTAACCATCACTCGTGTGCACATGGAAGACTTCTGCCTACACTTTCTTTCTTAACTTATATATCCTATGATCTCCTTGGATCTACTACCAGGTTAGTCAACTAGGCATTCAATACCTTATCATTCTTAAAAAGACTGTCTAGAATTTTCCATCTGAGTAAAAATGTAATAATCTGTTTGTCTATATCTGTTTGTTGTGTTTGTTTACATCTGTGTACAAATCATTTTATTTGTGTTTATTTTGTGTTTTAAACTGTAAAAATGTAAAAGTTTATTGAATATGTTTATGGGGCTTTTCTCCTTGGGCCTCCACTGAAAATGTACATGTACCCAGTCAGACTTTCCCGGTAAAAAAATGTAAAATAAAAAAAAATAAATAAATAAATAATGGCCTACATCAGTATGAGGTCACTTATGCTATCCTGACATGCAGCCTACTTTTGTCAGTTTGTCTAGTTTATTTGTAAGGTTCTAGTCTAATGTTGAGTGTCTTCCTGAAGATTTACTGATCCTAGTAGGTGTGGTTATCAATTGTCTGAAGTTGTACAAGTTTATGGATTTGGGGTTTAGTGGACAGTCTATATTTAAGTTTCCCAAGTCCATGGTTAATTTGTGGGATATCCAATACAGTAGTATCAATGTTATTCCCTGGTGAGGTGTGTGTGTGTGTGTGTATATATGTATATATATATATATATATATATATATATATATATATATATATATATGTATATATATATATGTATATATATATATATATATATATATATATATTAATATATATAGATATAGATAGATTCACTTTATAATCTCAAAATACTGAAATATCGAATTTCAGTATCTTGAGACTATAAAGCCGAAAACTCAAATACCCGAAAAACCAAAACTGCGAAATTCCAAATTGCGAACATCACCAAACACTACACCACACACACAAACACAAATACACCTACCTCCTGACACTACAACAAACCAAACTACACACACGAATACAACAAAACAAACATACACACCTACCCTTCCTGTGAGCAGGGGGTGCAAGCCCTCCTGCACCCCTATACCCCTGTTACTTATATATACTAACTCCAAAGTCAAACTAAACAACAAAAGACAGAAAACCCACTACCACACATTCTGCACCCTCCTTGCACAAACATACATCACATACATACATACAAACACCACCACTCTCAACACTGACACGCTCTATTCTACCTACCCTAACCCACACCTAAACATCCCCAACACACTCACAAACACACAAACCCTCCCCAGGACCCTTAAAAAAATAACACTTACCTAACGCAACAGTACCGCATGTTCGACATTTCCGGGTTTGTGGGTTCGACGTTTACAGGTTCTCAATTGTAATCCATCGATATTATGGTCATTCGACTTTATAGTCTCAAGATACTGAAATTCGATATTTCAGTATTTTGAGATTATAAATTGAACCTAAATATATATATATATATATATATATATATATATATATATATATATATATATATATATGTATATGTATATATATATTATGTATATATATATATATATATATATATATATATATATATAGTTGTTAAACATTTAGTTTTCTTATTATTGATTTTAGGAGTATTATTGGAAGTTCAGCATTATTAAATTTGGTTATTTCTCTTTTGTAATTTCTTTAATTCTTTTCAGTTTCTAATACTATGATGGCAATGGACCCATTTCCTAAGTCAAAGTATGATTAAAGTTCATGAGATTAGTATTTTTTTCAGTCTTTGATGTTAACCAGAATTGGACTTCAGAGCACCCCCAATGTATCCAGTAATGACTTCTCCTGCAATTCATATGGAGTTACATGTATCGGTAACATATCTAAGTATGAATGTATATTCTTTTTTATAGCACCTGTTGCTCCTACAACTATTGAAACTGTCTGGCTATTCTTCTTCTAGATTGTCTGCATTTCTGCCTGCAAATCCTGGTATTTCATGACTATTTATCTGTCTGTACATAAGACACTCTAGTCACTGGGTGCAGCAATTTCAATGATAAATGCTACTTTTGTCTTCTTTTCATGGACTAATATATTTGGCTTTCTTGCATCTATTTTTTGAACTGTTGGTAATGGGTGGCTCCAGTGATATAAGCTGCATCATCTTCTGTAATGCTTTGCGGCTCATGTTTCCAAAGGTTTTCAGCCACATCAATATTATAATGTTTGCGCAATCCCAAATGCAATAGTCTTGACACGTTATTATACCCTTCAGTATAGAGTCCTTCCGCCATTAGTATATCACAACCAGCAACAAGATGTGCGACAGTTTCCAATTCTGTTTTACAAACCCTACATTTCTCTGTTTCTCCCATATGTTCAATGGACTTTGTTTATCAGTGTGTACACAGTCTACTATCTTGATCCGCCAATCCTAACCTTTGTCTTTTGGTTTAAATTCACCTCTCCTTAATCATTCCTGCATTCAGTCCTGATCAGTATGAGGTTGTTCCAAGAGCTTTCTCAACTTGCAACTATATTTACACATTTTTTGCCTTTTCATCTGATCCTTCTTCTTATATTGTTTTTTTTTTGTTTTGTTTTTTGACACATTCAGTTGCTGCCTGATTTTTAGCTACTTCCAGTTTGATTTCCATTCCTGCTTGACACTGATATTCTTCAGCTAAACTAAGCAGGGAAATCATCTTAGACTTATTCTCCTCATGTTTTAAAACTTTCATTACATTTGGGTCTTGTGAAGTCAGCAGATATGTATGCAGTCCTACGATTATACATCTATACAGGTAATCAATTTCGTGGAGGCCCATTGCTCCCTCAGAATGCAGGATACATACTCTTGGTCTACACTGAATTTTGTCAGAATCAGAAGTACTTTATTGATCCCACAGGAAATTGCTTATGTTACTACTGCACTGATAGACATAGACACAATGCAGACCAACACAAATGTTATATAATTAGACATGATAGACACTATACTGACATGTTACCCTATACATATATATATATATATATATATATATATATATATATATATATATATAATGTATATGTGTGTGTATATATATATATATATATATATATATATATATATATATATATATATATATATATACATACACAGCAACAACTTACATAGGTACATTGTTGACCATAACCAAAGTGTTAGCTGATTTGATACCACATAAAGTAGTGACATGAAAGGGGGGACCTTTTGTGTTAGTTACCCCTCACAGTAGAATATGGGGTATTGTACATCACAATACTTTAACTAAGGTATAACATATTGCACAATGGATAATCACATTGATGATTAATATTGCACCAAAAAAAGAGATAAAAATGAGGTAAAAAGATGGTGAAAAATCATTATAAATCATTTGATAGCCATGAAGCATCCTTGTTTTCCTGTCCAACCAATCCAAAACGTTTTGGAGCCAATCAGTCACTCCAAAACTATACGTTAGGACAGCTAGATCAAATTAGTTTATAGCTTGGAGTTCCTAGATGTTAGTGCCGATTTCAATATTAATTTTAGTCTTCTAAAATATACCTTACTAAGTTTTATTCAGATTTGTTCATGTGTCATTGTCGATCCTTCATCAATTCCCAAATATTTATATACTCCCTCTTACTCAAGTTCTTTTATATCACATTACTCTCCCAGGCTGATGTTTTCTTGGTGCTGCAGCTTTTCTCCTTTAAAGGTTGCTTTTGCACATTTATCAAGACCAAATAACATTTTTGTTAAATGAAAAAAAATACTATAACAAAAAGATCAATACACAGGAGGTTCAGGTTCAGGTTTTTACTAGTGTACACCAGGAGGCAAAAAAGTACAAGTACAGAATTTTGTCTGAATGAAGCAGGAAGTACACAACTTTTATAGTATTTCTTACTAGTATTAACCCACCAGGCTGACGTAGTCAGTCACAAGGGTTTTTACATCACTTTAGCTTACAATATTCTATTCATCTAAGATGCTGATTCTACATTTTACTTTCTGGTAAACAACGTGGCCTTGCTAGCCACTTGGTTAGTTACAATACCCTATTACAAAAGTTTCCACTCAAGGTTCTAAGCTAATTCGAACATAATAGTAGATACAGTTCTCAATACATTTCTCTTGTTACATGTTATCATTTCTTCCTTGCATCTGGTGCGTTATCTAACAACATATACAAGGTCGACTATTCATACAGGAAAGAGCAGAAGATTCTCATTATTTTATACATTTAATTTCCTGACCCAGCAGATAATCACTTGTGAAAAACATAAACATTAATTCTTGCTGAGCTAGCAGCTGCTGGGGTCAGAGGCCAACTTGCAAAAAGGCACACTGCAGTTTCCAAAAGCTTCTTGCAGTTTCATATGAATTATTTTTTCTTGTCATATCATTAATAGAATAAAATGCATTACATACTACTTTGCTTTTAACTAGCACTTCACATATACTCTAATACATATTTTTCTAACATTTTCCCCCTGTTAATACTTTTTATTCTATTTTGAAGTACAAACAATGTTATTTCTTCTCCTAACCTCTTCCACTAGGGATTTGCAGCTAAGATAGTCATTTAGTTTACACTTCAGAAAGAATTTCATTTGGAACCAATTTCTCAAACTCAATGTCTTGATATAAAGTCTCAGAAACAGATATATCTATAAAATCTTTGATTAATCTTTTCATGCAGGGGATTCCACAACAAACACATGCTCCTAATAGGAGTAAACCCACACAAATGGCGATCAGAATATTCATTAGGATGGAACCCCACCCCCCAAACAGATTCTGGAAAAAGTCCATCAGAGGGTTTGGGCCTGGTTTGGTCATGGCTGACACTTGCTGAATCACCTCCTGGTGATTGTTGATCTCATGCCTATTGTCTGGAATATATGCACAGCATTCTTCTTTGATAAGTGCACACGTACCACCTCTTGCCGCTAGGGTGAAGTCAAGAGCCATCCGATTTTGCAACACAGCAGTTCTCATGGCATTCAGTTCATCAGTCACTAATTCAAGAGCAGAAAAAGTTGCATTACTCATTACTTTGAGAAGTTTCGACAGCTTTCTCAGCTCCCAGATTGATTTGACTGCACCATACACTGGGAGTATACCTGCCCAAGATATAACACTGTCACTCAAGTCCATATGAGTCAATTCGTCTTTGTCCTTCATGGAATTATGGTCTTTCCAGCCTGCTTCAGTCCGCCCTACTGGATTCACAGGTTTCTCGACTGAATTTTCAGGTTTCCGGGCAACATCTCTCACGTTTTGTATTTTACCCAGGGGCAACTCCGCAGTGTGTCGTATGGCCGGAACCAGGTAACCCAAAAAACAACTGCCGGACCAATTCTCAGGTAGCCATTTGTATGCTTTTTCCCCACACACAAAATAACAGTTTTCAACTTTATTGCTAATATGCACCGACCCTGCATGAAACATTTTCTTATCTATAATCGACAATTGCTTAATTTAAACAGGATTTCTTTGTATCTCATTCAGTGTTGTTTTCATTGAGCTCAAGTATGAGTCATAGTTAGTATTGCAAACAGTATCCCCCTTTTAGTCTTAATATAACATTTATAAGATATTGTTATGTTACAGTTACCCCAGCCCACCTGGAGAGTGTCATTTTTGAAAAAACACAATCCCTTTTTGTGTAACAGGTAAATACAATGCTATTTTATCCTGTGATCTCACAGTTCCTGTGTCAAAAAGCAAATTCTCCCAAGTCTCATTGATCCCTAAAGGAACAGCGGTCATTAGTAGTCCTCCATATGCTGTTGGTATAGCTGTACAAACCCAGCAGTTTGAAATGTGCATAGTCTCAGCATATACACGTTTAATTACTAGGTATGTGTTAAAGTTTGGATGCCAGTCTATGGGTGATTCATCACGTTTATCCAACTTTACTTGTGTGGTTGAGAAATGAAAAAAACACAACAAAAAGAAAATTGTCAAAAGTACAGTCAACAAGTGTACGCTCAATAATATGATTATGCAACATTTTTGAGGTTGGTCTGCATTCTTATCTTTGGCCATTTTGTTCTTGTTGCGTAACAGTTACAATGTTCTTATCAAGTTGAAAGTTCTTTACCAGTTTACAGTGCGTCAAATGGATCCAAGATGACCTTTCAGCGATTTTGACTGCAGTAGGCGTAGCCAGCAGTACCTGGTACGGTCCTTCCCACTTCGGGCTTGCCCAACTCTTCCTCTTTGTTACCTTCACCCAGACCCAGGAGCCTGGGGCTAGAATCGCTTCCAATGGTCTGGTCTGTTCTTTATCTGAAAAAGAGTTAAACTGCAAGAGAGATTTATTTGTTAACAGTTTCCTCATATAACTAGCTAGTGAACTATCAGTCTCCTGGTCTGCAGGCATGAGAGCTTTCCACTGAGGTACATAATATGCCCTCCCAAACACCATTTCAAAGGGAGTTAAACCCTTTGCATTTGGAACTGTTCTCATGCTCAGCAGTGCCAAAGGCAAACAGTGCACCCAACTCTTCTGAGTCTCATTTACTAACTTCCTAAGTTTATTTTTAAGGACTCCATTGTACCTCTCCACCAGTCCTGCAGACTGAGGGTGATAAGCACAATGGTTTTTCAAGGAAATCCCAAAAAAAGTCCCAATTGCTGTATGGTTTGGTTCACAGAATGTGTTCCATTGTCACTATAAATCCTTTCTGGTATGTCAAACCTAGGAATTATTTCCTTTATAAGGGCTTTTGCCACTGCATCCAGATTTTTGGTTGGAAAAGCTTCCACCCATTTAGAAAACATATCTACAATGACAAGGCAATACTTTTTGTTCTCGCATTTGTTCAATTCTATAAAATCCATGCAAATAGTATGGAACGGATATGGCAGTATAGGAAAGCTTCCTTGTTTAGGTTTAAATGTCCCTTGTGCATGATGTTTGTTACAAGTATGACATGCCGCACAAAATTTTTTGTATAGTTTGTGAATTCATATGTTTGGAATATTCGATTTACTAACTGTACCATCCCCCCTGTTGAGACATGGCACTGCCCATGGCTCAACAAAGCTGCATATCTAAATAAATTAGATGGCAAAATTGTTTTTTTTCTCTTTGGAGATGTACAGCCCATTTTCAAGGATTGCTCCTCTTTTTTCCCATTTTTGTTTTTCTGCTTTTGTGGTAAGCGTCTGCATTGTTTTAACATTTCTAGATCTAAAATTTCAGAGGGTTGTAATTTCTTGTCTAAAAGTAAAGTTTCTGAGTCTGAAGCTGCTTGCATCACAGCTGCATCAGCTCTCGCATTACCTTTTGAAATTCTGTCCTGCTGTTTTCTATGAGCTACGCATTTGCAAATAGCTACTTTAGTAAGTAACTGATTAGATTCTAACAATTCTAAAATAAATTGCACATGATTAATTGGTTTACCACTAGATGTTATCATCCCTCTATTTTTCCACTGCTGCGCAAAAACATGCACAGTAGAAAAAGCATACTGACTGTCAGTATATATGTTTACACATTTGTCTTTTGCTAAGGTACAAGCTCGTGTTAAGGCAATCAATTCTGCTGCTTGTGCAGACAAGTTATGTGGTAAGGATTGGGTGTCTAAGGTTTCAGTGTCTGTAACTATTGCATACCCCACTAGATTTTTCCCTCTAGGGCCCCTTCTGCATGAGCCCTCCACGTAATATGTCACCTCGGCATCATCCAAGGGAATATCTGTGAGATCTTGTCTGGGTAAGGTTTTTTGCTCAATTTTCTGCAGGCAACTGTGTGGTGTGCCATCTGCAGGAGTTGGGAGCAAAGTTGATGGATTTAATGTCCTGCATCATTCAATTGTCATATGAGGTTGGCTCAACAGTATAGTCATATAAGAAAGATGTCTAGCAGGAGAGAGATATGCTACTTTTTCTTGCAGTAAAATTATCGCGACTGCATGAGGCACTCTCAATGTGAGAGGGTGGAATAACACCACTGAGGCTGAAGCCTGTACTGCCATTGCAGCTGCGACCACTGCTTGCACACAGTGGGGCAAGAATCGTGCCACTGGGTCTAATTTTGATGAATAGTAAGCTATGGGGCGTTGCTTATCCCCGTGTTGTTGTGTCAACACTGATGCCATATAGCCTTGCTTACAGTCTACAGTTTGAAAGAAACATTTATGATAGTTTGGTAGTCCTAAGACTAATGAAGAAGCTATTAATTGCTTTAACCTGCAGAAAGCTATTTCTGCTTCGGGTGTCCATTGTAATAAATCCTGTGCTGCCATCGGCTTTTTGTATATTAGGTCAGTCAGTGGAGCAGATTCCAAAGCATAGTTTGGTATCCAACTCCGACAGAAATTAGTTGTTCCCAAGAAGGACATCATTTCCTTCTTGGTCGCTGGTTTGGGTGCTTGTAAAATTGCTGTTTTTCTATCCTCATCTAGTATTCTACCTTTTTTGGATATTATATATCCTAGGTATCTAACTTGTTTTCTCGAAAGCTGTAATTTGCTTTTGTTTACTTTGTGTCCCTGTGTTGCTAAGAATTGTAACAGTGCTATGGTATCCTCCCTGCATTGCTGCTGGGTGGGGGCTGCTAGCAAGATGTCATCTACATAAAGTAGAATTTGACTACCCCCCGGTGGGGTGAATCTCGCCAAATTACTAGCCATTTGTTGTGCGAATATTGTTGGACTCTCACAATATCCCTGTGGTAGTCGAGTATAGGTATACCTTTTCCCCTGAAATGTAAATGCAAACCAATATTGGCTATCAGGATGTATAGGTATTGAAAAGAAGGCATTGCTGATATCTACCACAGAGAAATATTTCTGATGAGGTTTCAAATCATTTAACAAAGTGTGTGGATCTGGCACCATAGGTGCTCTAGTATTACTGCATTATTTACAGCTTGTAAATCCTGAACTATACGCCATTCCCCATTTGCCTTTTTAACAGGAAATAGGGGTGTATTACATGGTGAATCAGGAGATTCTACCAGTACTCCTTCTTTAAGTAATGCTGCTATTATAGGTTTGATTCCTATCTCTACATCCTTTCTCAAAGAATATTGTCTCTTCTGTGGTCTAAATGCTGACTTTGGTGTAATAGTAACTGGTCCTGCTGTTCGAATAAGTCCTACATCTGACTTGCCTGTTGACCAAAGAATCTTTGGTATGTTACATAAGACTTTCTCCTCTTCTTCTAATAAGAATGCTAATCAGCTGTCCTCGCTAGACTGCAAGTGTACAGCTGGGTGTGCCTGTGTTAACCAATTCAGTTTTTGTTTCTGTATTCCCTGCTCTGATAATTCTAAATCAGTTTGCTTCTCCCATCTCGTTACCTTTTCTCCTAGGTCTGCCCATTTTACATTTTTATTTTTAGTTAAACTGACATGTGGTAATCGATTAGATTTGTATAGTGCAAGGAATTCTTGAGGTAATGAACAGATAACAACACTGTTTCCCTCAGTATCCCAGTACAGATTACGTAACACTAATCTGTTTGCACGATTTTTGAACAATTCTTGCTCATATTCCTTATCAGGTCTGGTGTGCTACAGTAATACAGAGTGCAATGCAACAAATGCTGTCTGTCAGTGTCAGGGGAGGGGGGTTTACTGATGGCTATGTTCATCAGTTCCTCGGTCACTGCCCCTGGACCAGTCGTAAGTAAGTCCTGGCTGTACCAGTAAAAAGTCTCACCCTCCGATCGCACCACAAAAGTATCCATTTGTCGCTGTGCCTCCATACCCTGTATAGTCGGAACTACTGCTATGCCAAATATCTGCATAAGGTCCCTACCTAATAGGTTCACTGGACATTTTGCAGAAACAACAGTCTTACTCCTTTGAGTCATTCCTGAAACAGGGCCGGTTATTGCTATATCATGGGAAAGTGGTTCCCGGTATAGCTGTCCATTTGCAGCTTTCACTAATATATAATCAGGTGATTCTGAATGTCCCGGTAACTCGGAGGGGTGTATCAGAGTCCGTGACACTCCTGAATCACACAGGAATTTAACTTTCCTCCCCTCCACCAGAAGTGTAACTTCCGGTTTTGTGTCTGCTAGGTAGAGCTCTAGGCTCAGTAATGCTAAATCCAAAATCTCATTTTCCTCATCCTCCATGTCTACTTGCACTTCCGCTATTCCTTCTATTACATTTACATTTGTCCGTTCTTTATTGTCTTTTCTCGATGACTTCTGACTCTTGTATGGTGTATCTTCACCATCATATAGTCAGTCCTCATCTCCCTTATCCTCTGTGGTTACCTTCTTATTCTGTTTACAATTCCTTGCTAGATGTCCCTTCTTCCCGCATTTAAAGTATTCAACTCTCTTTTTCCTTTCTTCAAAGTCCTCTGACTGTTTGTCAGACTGTTTATTTCCCTGGGCATTTTTCTTACCCTTTTTACCAGACTGTAATACATAAACTTCAGCTCCGTCTTCAGCAGTGAAGACTTGCACTTTCTTTTTCTTCTTGCTATTAAAATGTCTTTCAGCATGTCTAGCATATTCAAGTAAGGCTTGTAACCTACTTGTTCGATGATTTATCATATGCTTCATAATGAAGCTACTGATAGGTGCAATGCAACCTTTTAAAAATGCATTTTTCAATTGTTGTTCATACGGGGAATCATTTGTCTGATTTTCAGGAACTGTCATACCGCTATGGTTTTAAAAACATTCCAATAATCTGGCATAGTATCCATCTACTGTTTCATTTTCTTGCTGTATGCATTGGTTAATACAAGTCCAGTCTGCTCTAGGTTTCCATTTCTCAGAGATTCGGTCTGTAAGGCCTTTCACCCTATTGTCTAGTTCTGCGTCACTATGTGGGAGTGGCTTAAATTCTGCATTACGAGGATTCCAGGTGCCACAAATCATGTGCCAATCTGGACCTACAATTTGTCTAACTACTTTTGCTACTTCTTCCCCATTCAAGTGGTAACTTAACCTCATGCCTTGTAAATCTTCTAGGAATTTTGTAAAATTAACTTTTGGATGGGGAATTCCCTCAGTAGCCTTCCGGTTATCCTCCGGTGTCCACGGTCTATATACCAAGAGAGTTGGGTCCTGTCCGACCTGTCCTGCCTGAGGATTTGGGACCTCTATAAGTGGACATATTTCTTCCTCACTCTCATTTTGTAGATTTCTCTCCATTGATATGATTCTATGTCCCCCTGTGTTTTACGTGTTCGGGACCTAGTTTCAATGGGATCTCTAGCAAACAATTTTGGTTTCACTGAGACATCAGGATACCGCGGAGGTGGACCAGCTTGTCCACCCGCTTCATATCCTGGAAAGGGGAGCGGAGGGGGTGGAGGAGGAGCCGTTGCTATTACTATGTTATTATCCTCTTTGTCTAAGAACAATGCCTTTGAATTATTACTCTTTTGTTCCCTATGGTTTGCTTCCTCAATCCACCTGTGTGCCTGAGGAATGCCTAATTGCCGTTGTTTTCTTACCTGTCCTTTTGTATCACTTTTAAGCTGTTTAAGAAGTTTAACATGTGAAGATTTGTCTAATTTTCCATCAAATTCATATTTGTTAACCCATTTTGCATAATATCTAACATTATCTGCACGTTGTAATTGCATATATTTTGCGTCTTCGGTTAGGGGCGGGGTCACGCAATGTTTTAGTGCACTGATTTCCCATGTTATTCTGACTGCTAAAAAATGTTACATAACCCTTCTTATCACGTGGTACCACAATTTCAATTCCTTTCACAGTTTATCTAGAATAACTGCCTACCTTATTCTGTTACCCTGATCTATGACCAAATAAACAGTAACTTTTCTTGTCCCTGATCTGTATGACAAATCTGACAAAAAACAATATTTACTGTAACCTAGTCCCTGATCTAAAACAGAAAAAAGGCAAAAAGTCTCCCTACCTGAGCCTCCGGTATTGAACAGTCATGGTTCGATCCGCTCTTCGGCCACAGATCAGAAAGTGGCCAGCCTCTTTAAACGACAATTCAGTCAGAGGTCTTTTCACTCAAGAAGAACTATTTCAGTGTCTTCTCCTGCATCCAGTCTTCGGCCACCACTACGCTCTGATCTGCAGCTTCTGAGGGATTTCCGGTCCGAGGGACCAATCTGTTAAATAAAAAAAAATACTGTAACAAAAAGATCAATACACAGGAGGTTCAGGTTCAGGTTTTTACTAGTGTACACCAGGAGGCAAAAAACGTACAAGTACAGAATTTTGTGTGAATGAAGCAGGAAGTACACAACTATTATAGTATTTCTTACTAGTATTAACCCACCAGGCTGACGTAGTCAGTCACATGGGGTTTTACATCACTTTAGCTTACAATATTCTATTCATCTAAGATGCTGATTCTACATTTTACTTTCTGGTAAACAACGTGG
The DNA here is from genome assembly GCF_019279795.1 of Protopterus annectens. Lineage (NCBI taxonomy): Eukaryota > Metazoa > Chordata > Ceratodontiformes > Protopteridae > Protopterus > Protopterus annectens. Next base: position 1,177,732,814 of record NC_056726.1, on the reverse strand, counting down.
CCTTGCTAGCCACCTGGTTAGTTACAATACCCTTTTACAAAAGTTTCCACTCAAGGTTCTAAGCTAATTCGAACATAATAGTAGATACAGTTCTCAATACATTTCTCTTGTTACATGTTATCATTTCTTCCTTGCATCTGGTGAGTTATCTAACAACATATACAAGGTCGATTATTCATGCAGGAAAGAGCAGAAGATTCTCATTATTTCATACATTTAATTTTCTGACCCATCAGATAATCACTTGTGAAAAGCATAAACATTAATTCTTGCTGAGCTAGCAGCTGCTGGGGTCAGAGGCCAACTTGCAAAAAGGCACAATGCAGTTTCCAAAAGCTTATTGCAGTTTCATATGAATTAATTTTTCTTGTCATATCATTAATAGAATAAAATGCATTACATACTACCTTGCTTTCAACTAGCACTTCACATGTACTCTAATACATATTTTTCTAACAATTTTTATATCATCTGAAAAAGTTTTGACCATTTGCAGTTGTGCTTTCAGTTCCTCATCCAATGAGCTATACAGTTTTAAATCAACCAGAAAAAGAAGATGAGAAGCCTTTACACTTTGTTTCCTGCCAGCTATATTACAGACATGACATAATCTAAGTAGCTTAATAGGGTAAGGGAAAGACAAATGAGCAGCAGTGGCAAACATTCACCCTGGAATATCCCCCTTTGAATTGTTATCACTGGAATAATAACTTGTCCTTTGTCATGGCTTAACTGCAAAGTGGTTTGCCACTGTTTCATGGTTGCTGGAATGTAATCAGTGTTGGATGTATCTTACACATTTTTAAGCACTCTTTTATCCATAAATGAGGCATACTGTCAAATCCCTTTTTGTAGTCTATCCATGCCATACTTAGATTCTCCCCACTTTGTACAGTTCTCCATTATTACTTTATTTAATGACAAATAATCTTTTATTCCATATGACTTTCTTTTGTTACCCTTTTGTTCTATTGCCATGATTGAGTTTTCTTCTAAATGACTATAAACTCTGTCAGCATCAGTTCCATAGTGTAGTTTATACATTGTCGAAAGGCAAGTTATTGGTCTATAATTTTAGGACAACTTCCAGGTTCGTTCTTAAGTAGGATTATTGTTTTATTCTTTTTCCTGTTGCTAACTAGGCTGGAGTCTGTTCAGGGTGCACACATAAATACTTCTTACTCATGGCTAAATCCAGTAGCTGCTGGTGACTTCAAATCAAAGGGAAGCTGCAGGAGACAGCTGAATGGGTGGGACCAATTGGAAGGGGTGTGGGTAACTAGAAAGGGGCAGAGCTATGTTCAAAACCACAAAAACTGGAACTTTAATTAAATACGCTGCCCTGGGTGCCAAACCGTCATTATGAGAGTCCAATCAAGATAAAATGAAGTGTAGAAGAAAAAAATATTTCAATGCATTGGCTACATGACAGCTACATGGAAACAAAAAGGTCGTGAGGCATGAAAAAATAAATTACTTTTTAAATACATTATTGGAATGCCAGTCAAAATCAAATATAAAAAAAAAACAAGCAGCACTCACCTCGAACCATTTCTCCTTGCACTGCAGTTCTAATTATAATTTATATTCAGCTTTATAAAAGTACCAAGTAACATGCTGAAAGTAGCAATCTCTGTGATACCCCCACTTTTTGCACATAATTATATTTTGCCATCAGAAATGTCTGTGTTACTATATATATATATATATATATATATATATATATATATATATATATATATATATGTATATATATATATATTTCCACTTCTAACCATCAAAATTTCAAAATATCAAAGTTCTGATCATCGAGAACAGAACATTGAATTTTGAAACATTGCACCACCCTACTTTAATATTCCAACTCCTATACTGCACTACGGTGGAGTAAAGGGAAATCTCCCATTTAGCGCTATATGCAGAAGCGCTAAACGGGAGATTTTCTGTACCCTAACTGTAGTGCCATCACACAGATGGCACATAGACACACACACAGTATGCAGGGTACTTTGGTGCCCTGCAAAAACACAAACATTTTCCCACCTGCACTTACCTTTTTCTTCCCCTTCAAACCTTCAATGTTTTAAAACTCGATGTTCTGCTCTCGATGATCTGAACGTTCGATGGTTTCAAGGAGAAGTATATATATATATATATATATATATATATATATATATATATATATAGATAGTATTCAGAGTGAAATTCAAAATAAAACTCAAGGACATTATGTATCCATGTGACAGCAAGATGTTAAATAGCTAAGTTGTGATACTGATAAACATAGCATCATTGAAGTATAGCAGTGCTATAAATTGTACTAGCTGAATAATTTTGTAACAAAACCAGCAGTAAATCTAAAGCTATAATGTGCCACTAACTACTGCTTGCCTAGTGACCATATACTAATAATGCTGCCATTGTTCAATATTAGTAGAGAGAAAAAGTAGATAATCAGCAAGAGGCAATAAAAGTAACCCAAACTAGATACATTCTGAAACTTTGTATCAATCTCACCAGTTCTCATGTATATGTTCTGGAGAATGAATGGGCTTCTCTAAAAATTTCAGAACTGTCTTTTTGAATCTTTTACATATAATGATTATTTCAATTATCAGACATTCTGTCTCCAAAACTTCCTACTATAAACTGATTTTTATAAACAATCAGTTGCTATAGTAATTTGTAGGAGTACTGTAGCTCAAATTTTGCTCAGATCACTCTGAAGTAGTAATGATCAGCAGTTATACATTCTTCTATAATAGTTTATGTCCTTAAAGAAGGTGATATAGATCCAACATATTGTAACAGTCAAGCCACACAATCTTGGTCAGCAAACCTTACACCAGCAACACATGTTCATTATTTTGTGTTACGCCAATTTAAATTCTAAGAAATGTGCAAAGGTAGGTTTGTTTCAGACCTCCCAACCATCCCAAATTACTCAGTTTTTACCGGGTTTTGGGGTCCCAGTAATGGGATGCCAAGATTCCCAAGTGGGACCCCTTCATTTTTTCATCTATTTTGTAGACTTTTTTAATTTTCTCGCTTTTCAAGCTGATGTCATCATGTGCATGATGATGTCAGCTCTGTCAGCCTGTCAGAATTAAGCTCAAGGGAAGTACGTGCATGGGAGTGTGTCATTTTGAATACTGGGACTGTTGTTTTGCTGTTATCATGGATTAAAGCTCAACAGACACTTTAGGTTTTCCAACTGCAGAGTAAGATTTAAGCATTCCGGGCAGTAAGTGGAGCTGCCACACAGCTTGCTTGATTCTCTGCTCTGAATGAAGATATCTGACTGGAGCTGCTTTACTTTAAGGTACCTAACTGAAAACTGGTGTGTGTGTGTGTGTGTGTGTGTGTGTGTGTGTGTGTGTGTGTGTGTGTGTGTGTGTGTGCATGTGTGTGTGTGTGTGTGTGTGTGTGTGTGTGTGTGTGTGTGTGTGTGTGTGTGTGTGTGTGTGTGTGTGTGTGTGTGTGTGTGTGTCTGTTTGTGTGTGTGTGTGTGTGTGTGTGTGTGTGTCTGTGTGTGTGTGTCTGTCTGTGTGTGTGTCTGTGTGTGTGTGTGTGTGTGTCTGTTTGTGTGTGTGTGTGTGTGTGTGTGTGTGTGCGCTTGTTTGTGCGTGTGTCTGTGCGTGTGTGTGAGTGTGTGTGTGTGTGTGTGTGTGTGTCTGTGTGTGTGTGTCTGTGTGTGTCTGTCTGTGTGTGTGTGTGTGTGTGTGTGTCTGTCTGTCTGTGTGTGTGTGTGTCTGTGTGTGTGTGTCTGTCTGTGTGTGTGTGTGTGTTTGCGTGTGTGTGTGTTTGTGTGTGTGTGTGTGTGTGTGTGTGTGTGTGTGTCTGTGTGTGTGTGTGTGTGTGTGTGTGTGTGTGTGTGTGTGTGTGTGTGTGTGTGTGAGAGAGAGAGAGAGAGTACTGTATGGTAAAGTGCCTTTTTCAAAGACACAGTAAGCAAATTGAAGCTTAGAAAAGCAAATCCGGGACCACAGGAAGCATGCTAACTGCCTGTCTTATTTATTGAATATGACCAGTTTATTTAGATGATGAGTCAATTACATGATATGATCAGAGCCATCTTGGAGGTGATATCAAATTTAGGAACAGCCTCAATTACCTAGAGGATATAAATATTTGTATAGAGCACAAGGCTGGAATTTATGGCTATATAACACTAACGTGAATGATCTTAGTTCAAATATTGATTATGAGTGCTTCAAATGAAATAAAAAAAATAATTTACTGTTTGCCACTTTTAATGTCAGCCATGTTGTTTACTCTGTTTAATGTGACAGACTTTTGCTTTGATTTGTGCAAAACTAAAAGCTGTTGTTTGATTGAATTTATGAACATGTGTTGTCACTCAGAAACATATAGGAAAATGTATAAAATTATTTTTTTCTGTGCTGAGAGGATGAGAGCTATGGTGAGAAGTGAGAAATGAATTCACTAAATGATAGCAATTTAAGTTTCAGTCTGTCTTTCAAGAAGCTGATGATTTAGCAAAGGGGTATATTGTTCTGACTGTAGTGCATAGGGTCCTGGGTTCAAGTCTTGGTAGTGAAATGCATGGTGATAACATGTTTTATTCTAGCAACTTTCCAAATTATGGAAGCAATGATTAAAATGTTTCTCTGGTTTTTGCCCTTTTGTCCCCCCACCAAAAAAAAATGAAATTGAAAATAAGTGCAAGAAGCTGTGCATGCCTATGGCTTATACTACTGTCATTCTGTTTATATATTTACACTTTTATGATGGAAATGTTCTTAATTGGGCTGTTTTTGTCATTATTGGCTCATGCATTCTGTTTCATTTCCTACTGGAAAAATGTTTGAACAATAAATTTAAAATGTGGTTGCGTGTGTGTGTGTGTGTGTGTGTGTGTGTGTGTGTGTGTCTGTGTGTGTGTGTGTGTGTGTGTGTGTGTGTGTGTGTGTGTGTGTGTGTGTGTGTGTGTGTGTGTGTGTGTCTAAGTAGACTTTTATGATGGAAATGTTCTGAATTCGGCAGTTTTGTCATTACTGGTTCATGCATTTTGTTTCATTGCCTGCTGAAAAAAATGTTCAAACAATAAATTTAAAATGCGCTGTAACTTAATTATAACAAGTGTGCTGTATTATACAAGGAATATAATTTAATAAAGTCAGGAAGGTGTATCAAAGAAAACATGTATGTTTCTTGTTTTGTGTGCAAGGGGCCTATGATTTGAAAACAGCCCAAAGGTAATCTTTATCCACCACTGGCTAGGTGCATTTTCTTTGGATGTGGCATGGGTTTCAATGCTGTTTCAATGAATGTAAGTTTCATAGGCAGAGAAGTTTTAATGTCAAGCCTATTTTCATTGTGAGACAGTATTGCTTTGTTTAGAAGATACCTATTTGTGTTTGTGCATTGTGCTATAAAATGTAAAATTAAAATCCAAATTATCATTGTAGAAGTAAAGCAGTATGTACACATTACTGTTTATGGTAATTTGTTTTTATTTTTATTTTTTATTTTACATTTGTTGACCGGGCTAGTCCAGCTGGATATATGTCCATTTTCAGTAGAGGCCCATGGAGAAAAGCTCCACAAAACACACTATCATTTATACTATGTGACATTTACAAATGCAGCTACATATAAAGATATGTTGCCATTCATTACATTTCATTGCATTTCTCGTAACATAATCATGTTACATTTCAGCTATAGTTAGCCATTCAAAAATGTATCTAATAACATTTTTAAATATAGGAGCAAACTCTCTTTGCAGTTAACAGAAAAGTAACTAGCTTATACTGGTATAGTGATTAGTACTCAGAGAAAAATTGAAGTAGTTAGTCAGGGTTAGCACAAGGGCATAGCCACTGTGATTTAAGGTATGATTTCAATTTGCTTTTAAATAGTGTTGTTTTGGAAGGGGAGGTTAGGTCACTGGGGAGGGAGTTCCAGGTTTTACCCACAGTATTAATTAGGTTAATTGGGTTTAAACCATTCTCGGCTCCACAAAGTGTGCTTTTCACTTTTTCCCTTAGAACTGATCTAGTTCTCATAATAAACACACTATTCCTACTCTAAAGCCTGGCACTTTCTCACTAAAGCAATTATATAAGTCAGAACTAAAAAATTGAAAGCACTACACCCTCACAAACTCCCCTTGAGTACCTTGTTCCCCATTGGCCCTTTTTTCAATTATAAAGGAATTCCCAATACTATTCTAGCATGTCCAAAGGTCAGTTGTCAATCTCCTCTCTGGTCCAGCTGGTGAATCTGGGAATCTTGAGGCAATGTTACAACTGCCTCATGTACACAGACAACCCTCTCCTCCTCCCAACAAATTCCAACACATGTGAGATATGCAACCTTATAGCCAAACTGGAGGCTAAGCTCTTTCAACTCAGTACCGGCGTAACCAGTCAGGAGGAGAAGGAAACCATACTCACTACAATTCCAGTCTCACATAGACCTACCACGACAGCAAACCAAACACATAAACACACAAAAACATACTCGGAGGCTCTAAATAAAAATCTGCCTAAGCAGCAGAGACCTCCAAAGCAGACACCCAAGCAACTGCTACCACAGAACAAAACACGTGCAACACATAGCTCACAAAGCCAGTGTGCCGAACAGTCACAGCCCTTAAGGCTAAATAACAAACCTGATACACTTGTAATAGGTGACTCTATTGTCAGGCACACTGACATCCCGCTCACCAGGTTGAACAAGGAGAAGGTCATGGTGAGCTTCCTGTCGGGTGCTAGGATCCTCCACATAACACAAGCACTCAGGTCACTCCAAGTCAAGTACAAATATGACTCAGTCATTGTCCATGCTGGTATGAATGACCTGAGATGTACCTCCCTGGCTACATGAAAAGAGACATAGAGGAGCTCTCTGAGCATGTAGCCCAGGCCGGTATGACCCTGACCTTGAGTAGCATCTTACCCTCTCCAAGAATGATGCAACAATATGAAGACAAGATGATCAATTTCAACAACTGGCTTAAGTATTGGTGTCATTCAAAGGGGATCCAATGCCTGTCAGCCTGGGATGACAAGCTCGACAAGCCACGATACTTCACTAGGGATGGCTTGCACCTGTCACCCCTGGGCTTTCTGATATTGGCAAAGGCTCTTGCCACCCCCATAGTGCCTTTTTTAGGCAAGGCTCAAAAGAAAAACCCACCTCCATAGGTATCACAAGGGATAAGAAACTAAGAGTAATGCTACTCAACGCCAGAAGTCTAAACCTCAAGATGCACGCACTCAAAATTCTCCTTAGCATGGAGAACATCAATATCTGTGCAGTAACAGAAACCTGGTTCAAGGTTCCTGAGAGAACCCCAGCACTACCAGGTTATACCTCATACCATGCTTTTCGGCCCCAAAACTTGGACCGAATCACAAAAGGAGGGGGAGTATCAATATACATCAAAGATAACCACACCTCCAGGTTGGTGGCACAGCACGAAGCATCAGAGACTATCCATGTGCAACTAACAGTGGGTAAAACTGCCTTCCAATTTATAGCCTGCTACAGACTACCCTCCCAAACCCAGGAACCCCACTTGGCCTTCCTGAGAACACTGGAAAATATGAAGGTCTCTCCAAACACCATTATATTGGGCGACTTCAACTACCCAAACATAGAATGGGAGCATTACTCTAGCTCCAGCACCCTAGCCAAAAGGTTCCTAGAATTTATAAACTCAAATGCTATGGAACAACTTGTTACCACTCCCACAAGAGGGGAAAACATACTGGACCTGATCATCACCAACATGGGGACTCTATGCTTCAGACCAGAAGTGTATCCCTCACTGGTAAGATCAGACCATAAACTAATCTCACTGGATATTCACATCCCGACCCCACCCCCTGCCCAGAAAACCACAGTGAAAACATCTCTAAAGCAAATTTCACACTCTTCAAAACTGAGGTGGAATCCTTCAAAGCCCCCAGACCTGTGGAAAATACAGCCCAGACCACAGAATCCTTTATAAACGCATTCTATGAACACCTTCAGGAATGCATGGATCATGCAATCCCAAATAAAACCAAGACCCAATCCATCAAAGGCAGACGTCCTGTCTGGTGGACCCCAGCCATAAACAAACTATACAATAGAAGGAGGAAGCTACTACATGATAGAGCAAAATCCCAAAAAGGGAAGGCATCTCCGATCAGTATTAGCAAAAAACTACGGGCACTCATAAAATCGTCTAAGGCCAGCTTAGAGAGAAAAATTGCACAGGACACTAAGGATAATCACAAGGCTTTCTTTAGTTATGTTAGGTACCTGGGTGGGAATTCCCAGATATGCTCAGAATTAGTCCAAAATGACAGAAAATACACTGAACCCACAGACATTGCCAACATCCTAGCTGACAGATTCAGTGCAAACCCCCCCCCACCAAAAGGGTAAATATCTATCCCAGCAGAGTGCTGCCCCCCTGACATCTCAGATGCTCAGGTAAGAGCCACCCTCTCCAAAGCAAAAAACACAGCATCAGTGGGACCAGACAGTGTCCCAGGCTGTGTCCTACATGAACTCCAAGAAGAGCTAAACCCAAACATAAAACTACTGTTCAATCTCAGCCTTACTACAGGATATGTACCCAAAGAGTGGTGTACAGCAACAGTGGTCCCTCTCCACAAAGGTGGTGCCTCAATGGATCCTGGAAACTATCGCCCCATAAGCCTGACTAGCTTGGTCTGCAAAGCTATGGAAAGGATCATCATGGACCTCATAAATAAAGATATTGGGGACCTACAGACACTGGACCCTACCCAGTTTGGCTTTGTTTAGGGCAGATCCTACCTCTTAAACCTGGTTGATTTCTTTGAAACAGTCACCATGGCCATTGACAAGGGGAAGGTGGTCCACACAGCCTACCTGGACCTCGCAAAAGCCTTCGATACAATACCCCAGTTGGGCATTATAGATAAGCTCACCAGCTTAAATATAACCCCCTATGTCACTAGATGGGTTGCAAACTGGCTCAAGGACAGAGCCCATATGGTTAGAATTGCTGGAGCCATGTCAGACTCCAAACCAGTTACAGGTGGCATCCCACAAGGCTCAGTCCTGGGACCTCTCTTGTTCGGTATATATTTCTCGGAGGTGCAGGTCAACACGGAAGGACTGTGGCTGACCAAGTTCGCAGATGACTGCAAACTGGGCGCCATAATTGACTCTCCAGCCGACACAAGCATCCTCCAAAAAGGCCTCATAGAAACAGACAACTGATGCCAGAGCCATGGCCTCAAGCTAAACATCAAAAAGTGTATAGTCATCCCCTTTGGCAAAAACAAAGTGCCCACAAATTACCACATAGGTGGTAATCCATTAAGTACGGAAGAAGTAATTAGGGACCTGGGGACCCAAGTTGATAGCAATCTCTCATTTGACAACCACGTGGTCAAAGTGGTTAGAAAAACATTTTATATAACCCACCTAATCATGAAGGGATTCACATCTAGATCAGGGGAGGTCATCGTGCCTCTTTACTCATCCCTCATCAGGCCCATAATTGAGTACAATGCCCCTTTTGGGATGTACCTTACCAGACACCTGCAGCAACTGGAAAGACCCCAAAATTACCTCACCAAGAGGATCAAAGGGCTCAAACAGATGCCATATGCTGTTTGGTTAAAGAAACTCCAGCTCTACTCAGTGGCATACCGCCTGCTCAGAGGTGATCTGTGCCTGACGTATAAAGCTATGTCCAACCCGGAATTAATGGACATGCTGCACCTCAGTAAATCCAAATCCCATTGAGCTACGCGCTCGAGAGACTTGAACCTCAGCACTGAAATAAATAGGACATGCTGGAGGGACAGATTCATAACCCAGAGGCTCCCTTCACTCTGGAATAAAATCCCAGTCCAGGTTAGGCAGAGTCCCTCACTGACTCTCTTCAAGAGGAATCTTGATGAGTGGATGGGAGATTGTAGGTTTACCCTGGGTATCACTTCTGTGTCACTGTTAGACAGAGGCACAGTATACTAACCTCGAAAAAGTGCATAGCAAAATTAATTTAAAATGGGTGGTGAAAGCCAAACAGACTCTGACTAGGCTTATAAATGCCCTAGGGCAGATAGCCTAGTATGAACCTATGAACCTATTAGAGACTAAGGAGTCACCAGCCATATTGTTAGTTTTTCCTATTTGTACAAGTAGTTTGATGAGCGTAGGGTGTTGAGATTATTATAGGGGTGATAAGGTTTGTAAGTATTGGTGTGTTAGTAGGTTGGTACAGGATCTTGTGGGCAACTGTTAACTGGTTAAATATTAGTAGATTTGTAGTAGATTTGGCAACTCTAGCCATCCTAGCTGCTTAAGATTATTACAATGATGGGTTCTGAAGGCAGACCCAGTAGCAAATCTGGCAATATTATTGTAGGAGATTTCAAGCTTGTTCAGGTTTTTTTACATAGTTTAGTATATATAGGCGAGGCATAGAGAAGGGTAGAGATTAAGTGGGTATGGGCAATGGTGGTTCTGGCTAGTGGAGTCAGAAAGGGTTTAATCCTGTATAGGGATCCTAATTTTTTGTTGACTGTTTGTATAGTACTGTTAATATGGGAATCAAAGGTAAGGTTATCAATTAGTACCCCAAGAAGTTTAGTAGTAGAATCAGGAGATATGATAGTACAATTGCTTGATGTCACAGTAATGTTAAGTGGGGAGACCCTATGGGTGGGAGTGAATAGTAGCAGTTTTGTTTTTTTTGGGGGGGTTCAGGATGAGACATTGGTGTATAAGCTGTTTCTCGACTGTATTAAACACATTTTGGGTTAGGGACTGTAGGTCAGATGTGGAAGTTGCAGAGCATATTAACGTGGAATCATCCACATATTGGATACAAGTAGCTTGAGGTATTACAGAATGTAGGTAATTTATAAAAATAGAAAATAGGAGAGGGCCTAAAATAGAGCCTTGAGGGACACCAAGAACAATTGGAAGGTGGAAGGATAAGTTGTTCTTCCATATTACAGCCTGCTGTCTGTTGTCTAAGTAAGACTGGAACCATTGGATTGGCAGTGTGTCTAGAGACAAGTTTTTGAGTATGTTTATGAGTAAGTGGTGGTTAACCATATCGAAGGCTTTCGAAAGATCAATAAAGAGGGCTGAGGACAGGGTGTTGTTGCGATTTTTATTGATACAGTCAGAGAAAAATAAGAGAGGAGAGGTGGTGCTATGAAATGGCCTAAAACCATGTTGCAGTTGGCTAGTAAGTTGTTTTCTATTAGGTGGTTTCACAGCTGCTTATGAATGCATTTCTCCATGATCTTTGCCAGTAGAGATAATATGGCTATAGGTCTATAGTTTGATAATTTCTTGGAGTTACCACCCTTATGCAAGTGGATAATGTGTGAAATCTTTCAAATTGATGGGATAATTCCTTTGGTAATAGTTCTATTAATTAGGATGGAAATTGTGTAGGCTATGGCTTTTGCAGCTTTTTGCAGGTATTCTGCAAGTAGTAGGTCTGCAGAAAGGGTGGTTGGTTTAAGTTTTTGTATAAGGGTGCAGACAAGTGATGTAGGAACAGGTTGAAAGTGAAATGATGGGAGTGTGTTAGAGATGGAGGTGGTTGATGAGATGTGTCAGTGGATAGCTGATTGGCAAGAGATTGAATGGTCTCTGTGAAGAAAGTGTTAAAGGTTTTGACTATTTGCTTGGGACTATCATGATCAGAGCCTAAAGGGATAGGTGTGAATGAACGACCTGGGTGTAAGAAATTTGTTGATGCCTGAACAGAATTTTTGTGATTTGTTTTGTTGGGTTTGTCAGAGCTCAAGGTAAAACTTTCTTTTGTCCAACAATATGGCTTTTTTTAATTTCATTTCTTAGCTGCCTAAACTTTAATTGATCTGCAGGGTTGTAATAGAATGTCAGTTAGCTCAGAGTTTGTTTCTAAGGAGGGTTCTTTGGTAGCTTTTGAGAGCCATGGGGCTGGTTTAATCCTGGCTCTAATTGTACGTGTTGGTGCATGGTAGTCTAAAATGGCTAGGAATTTAGAATGAAAGTATTTTACTGCTTCCTATAGAGGTAGGTTTTTCAGGGGTGATCAATCACATGCCAAAAGTTCTTTTTGAAAGCTGTCAGGGTTAAAATTCTTGTTGGTCCTTATTGTCCTATAGGTGGTTGGGTTTGGAATATCACTCTTATATCTGATTATGAAGGTGAGTGAATGGTCGCTTATATCTTTGGGGAGGGTCCCTACTTTGTAAGTTTGGTGATGACTATTTGTAAGAATCCAGTCTAAGGTGCTTTCCTTGTTATTAAGTTTATTGGTCTTTGTAGGAGATGTAATGGTTTGAGTAAAACCATATAGGTAATATGAGTAAGTGGCTGTTCAGAGATACAGCTCCTCCAGTTGATATGGAGACATCTGCAAAAAAAAAAAAAAAAATACTCAGGAAGCTTCAACAGCCACTGAAACATTGCTTTGTAACTCAAAGCTCAAGCTCATCCCTCACAAAAAACAACTTCTTTTTCCCCTCAAATTTCTCTCTCATGAAAAAAACAATATTTAAAATCCTAAAAAAAATGGCAAAAGGTGTGCCCAAAAATCCAATAAACTCTTCCAAAGATTCTGTTGAATACTTTATTGTGCAAAACAAGCAAAATAATAAATAAAGTTAAAATCCAGTCAATATTTAAAATCCTCTTTCTTAATACAGCCATTGAAGTCACTTCGCAAAACAAATTATTCAGGATGATAGTGGATGTTCATCTTAAATTCACCAACATATATAAAACTTCATAAAACTATCACCAAAAACTAGGGATTCTTTATAGAGCTTAAACAGTTCTCAACAACACAACTAAAACTACACTTTCCAATACTTACATCCTCCCCTTACTACTTTCTGGCACTCCCATGTTTACTGACTCCAGGAATCACAAATAGCAAAACTTGAAAAATGCTATAATAAAGTGGCTACACTTGCAGCAAATAGCTATTTCAGAACCCACCACTATATAGCACACAAATCCTAAACTGGTTAGAACTAATCCAAATAACATGCACATCTTAGAACTACTCCAAATAACATGCACACCTTTTTACCACATAAAAAAATAATCCAGCATCCGTCTGCTTGTCTGGCACTAAATATCATTTTATACATTTATCTTCCCACTCAATCATTATGATCCAAAGATCAAAAAATTCTTTCTATCAACAAACCAGTCAAATCAAGGAAGGGTCTGTACTCAGAGTCTATATTACTTTGTCGAAAAACCTCTTCAGCAAACGCCTGTTCGCCGACCAATAAACAGTGAAATCACACTTCTTCAAATGGCCACTTCAGCAAATTTTTTCCTAGGGGAAAAAAAATTGCTTGGCCATTGTTGTGAATTTACCCTTTTTTCCACTGTAGTGTGATCTCGAAGTTGATATATTGAGTTACGGTAGGTGTGGGTGGCACAACTCCCCACTTTGAAGGAGGTTGATGGCCTATACTTTTCAATGGTAAGGCTAGGTTTAAATTTCTGTATGGGTATAACTATTGCCTCTATCCAAATATCAGGTACATAACCTTCTAATGATCGTTCAAATAAGTAAATATGACATAGGAGCAAAGTACTGGCAACACTCTTCAAAAAAAAAAAAAAAACATCCATTTGGGCCATTAGGTCTAGCAGATGAATTAAACTTTTTGTATGTCATCTTCCTTCAATAGTGGACAGTTCCTAGTCAAACCTTTTGTGGAATAATTTGTTAGATTTGGAGTCTAGGAACTAATGAAAAAGCCAGCAACAAAGATATTTACAAGATCTTCAGATTCAGTAGCATGATCATTCTAATTGAAAATACATATCCCAGAAGTTTATTTATTTACTTATATTTGTTTACCAGGGTGGTGTACTGATCTCAATAGTCCATTTGCAGGCACAGCTTGGGTAAATAGGATCATGTAAGAAATAACACATCATACATCCTCCCATGCTGAATTGTATACCCCTGGAGTGATACCAGATACTAAGGCTATCATTCAAATCAATCATTTTATGTTCATACTCTAGCATCATCCTTGGTGAAGGTAGCATGCTGCTGCAGTGCAAGGCTCATACTTGTCTGTAACACACAGTCCGATAAATCCATTATGTTTCTTTTCATATAGTCCAGTGAAGTATATGTCAGATCATTTACACCCACATTGACTATGATGGAATCATATTGCTACCTGGGGTACAGTGACTTGAGTGCTTGCATATTTTCAGTCCTGGCACCAGATGCAACTAACCATTATCTTCTCCTTGTAGAACCTGGTGAGAGGGGTATCTGTATGTCACATAATGGAGTCTCCAATTAGAAGTGTATTGGGTAAAATATATACTTGTCTTATGGTCTTTGCTATTGGAGAACCATTGAGTGTAGGCTTATGTGAGATATTTGCTTTTGCTTTTGGTGAGTGTTTTAGTGATTGCTGAAGAGCTGTGTTAAGAGTAAGGCAATTTTAGAAGTCTTTGAGATTTAGAAAGGTTTCTTTTAAGAGCTGCAGCACAAGACAATCTGTGCATGTGGCGAGTGGTGTGTGTGAGGGCTGTAGTGTAGGTTTCTTGATAGCTTCATTTATATGCAAGATTTTTGCCTCCAATTGGCGAAGCTTCTGGTGTCACTCAAAGGGGATCCAGTGTCTGTTAGCCTGGGATGACATGCTCGATAAGCCGTGTTGCTCCACAAGAGACGGCTTGCACCTGTCACCCCTAGGCTTTCGAATACTGACCAAGCCTCTTGCTGCCCCCATAGTGCCTTTTTTAGGCAAGGCTCAAAAGTCAAACCCACCTCCGTAAACAGCACAATTAACAAAAAACTGAGGGTTATGCTAGTCAATGCCAGGAGTTTAAATCTCAAAATGCACGTGCTCAAAGCACTCCTCAGTATGGAGAACATCAACATCTGTGCAGTAACTGAAACCTGGTTCAAGGCTCCAGAGATCACCCCAGCACTACCGGGCTACACCTCATACCACACATTTCGGCCACAGAACATGGACCGAAACACAAAAGGAGGGGGTGTATCCATATTCATCAAGGATACCTACACCTCCACGTTAGTGGTACAGCATGATACCTCTAAGATCATCCATGGGCAACTAACATCGGGAAAATCTGCAATGCAAATTGTGGTGTGCTACAGATCATCCTCCATGACCCAGGACCACCACTCCACCTTTCTGGAGACACTGGAAAACATAAAGGTCATACCGAACACCCTGATATTGGGCAATTTCAAATACCCTACCATTAACTGGGAAAACTATTCGAGTACAAACTCCCAGGCTCAGCGCTTCCTGGAATTCATCGACTCAAATGCCCTGGATCAGCTGGTAAACTCCCCTACCAGAGGTGAAAACAAATTGGACCTGGTCATAACCAACATGGGCGACAGGAGGTCAACCCGTCACTGGTTAGATCAGACCATAAACTAATAACTCTGGATGTCCACACCCCACCACCACCCCCAACTAAGGAAACCACAGTAAAAAACTTTTCTAAAACAAACTTCACCTTACTTAAGACAGAGGCGGTAAGTTTCACAGCCCCCATGCTAAAGGATAATGCTGCCCAAGATGCAGGAACCTTTACAAATGCACTCTATGAGCACCTACAGGGATGCATGGATCATGCCATCCCTAGCAAAACCAAGTCTCACTCCTCTACGAGAAGGAAACCAGTCTGGTGGATGCCTGCCATAAACAGGCTATACAATAGAAGGAGGAAATTAGTTCAGAAAAAAAGCAAATCCCAAGAAGGAAAGACATCCCTGATCAGTATCAGTAAGAAACTAAGGTCCCTCATAAAATCATCCAGGGCTAACTTCAAAAGAAAAATAGCCAAGGATTCAAAAGATAACCACAATGTCTTCTTTAGCTATGTTAAGAATCTAAGTGGCAACTCGCAGATATGCACTGACCTAGTGCAAAATAGCACAAACTATACTGAACCTACTGATATTGCCAACATCCTGGAAGATAGATTCAGTGCAAACTTCACCCTCCTCTCACCCCAAAAAGGGCCCACAACAATACCAGAAAAGTGTAATGTCCCGAATCACAGATGCACAGATGAAAACAGCCCTTTCAAAAGCCAAAAACACAGCGTCAATGGGGCCAGATGGTGTCCCAG
>NC_056726.1:1177634186-1177711686 GCF_019279795.1 Protopterus annectens | reverse complement strand
TCCTTTGAAGAACTGGATTTCAGCCTTCACAAAAGAAATCAAATTAGCATTTCTAAAAAGAGCAATAAAATGCACTTTTCATTTCTGTTCAGTAGCATTTGCACAGCTTGTATTTGAAGTAGTCATTGAAAAAGGATAAAATTTTAACCAAAGTAGTTGACTATAACACAGCAGTGAATGCCTGTAAAATCAGTGCACTGAGAGGAGCTTTAGGGAAAACATAGCAGATCTGATGCAGACAAACAATGCATTCTGGGATACTTAGAGGCAGACTAAACAGTCAGAATTATTTCAAGATGCCAGACCCCATGTGGTCAGAGTTAGAAATTGCATATAAAAATATCTAAAAAGCTCTAAATAGTCCCAAAGTTGTGTTAAACTGTAGGAAACACCAAACCATGATTAAATAAACATGTTTTTTGAGTCTGTGGGTGCAGTTGTCCTTTAAGAAACATACTATTACTTGATTAAATTAAATTAAATATACAATTACACTAGTAAGATTGTGTATCTAAGCATAGTATGAACTCTGTTTTATATATATATATATATATATATATATATATATATATATATATATATATATATGAAAATAAACATGAAATTAAATTAAAATGAATTTGGGAGTCATCTTTCCAAGGCTTTCAACTTCAACCAATATTTGATGCAACACGTCTCATTGAGACCAGGATAAATATATGCATTAGTCTGGTGTTGCCATATTAGCTCCAGTTCCTCTAGCTTATGCTCCTAAAGACTGCCTCTACTATTTTTCTTGACTTGATCAACCACTATAAATGAGAAACTGTGTGATTGAAATTCCACTATATGTCTGTTTTATGACTTCCAGTTCTAGGCAAACTTCTGAGAGAGAAATAATTCTGACACAGATGTGTTAACTTTTAAGTTACTGTTAGCCTGGTAACTGAAGGCAATAGTGACAAAGAGTGATGTCATCTAGTTGACTAAGCAGTAATGTGTTGTTATTAATTTAAAAACTATCTCTCAGAGAAAATCTGTGCATGTTGTGCGTAGTTATGGACCTGGCAAGAATATGACCTCATTTGCATTTGCCTTGCTAATAGTAAGTAAGCAAAGTACAGTGATTTCTCTTAGAAATAGATAGGACTATAGTAAGTTTAGTTTAGATGTTTTCTGTATTTATTTGAGACTGTCCTGCAATGTTGGTTTAAATATTTCATGTGATTCTCAACTCTGTTGTCACTGTATTGAGTTATTGAGTATTGTCTTGTTCTTTTGTTATTTATTATTAAATATATTTAAACCTTTTAATTGTGGCTGGTTTGTTTAGAGATATTTAAGCTCTTAGAATACTTGCATATGTATTTGGTGGCATTGTACAGGCCACTCTTAAATAACCTTTGTCTTGGTCACACTTACCATTTGGATAATAGTAACATTACACAATAGAATTGGTCACCATTTGTAAGGGCCTTATAGTAGCTAATAAAGATATGGTTGGTGGCAGTGATAACTACCTTTTAGTCTGGGTAGAAGGGGCATAGCTAGTAAACCTGTGCCAGCCTTTCCCAGGAGTGTGTGTGTGTGTTTCTATATAAATCAAATCTCAAAGTGTGTGTGTGTGTCAGCTACTTGGGCAGGGACATGAATCACTGGTTTGACAGAGAGGATGCTGGAGGTTTTGACTTGACTACTTGGCTGAGATCATAGCCCTATAGCTGTGCCAATGGGAATCTTATTGGTGATCTGGAGAAAGAGGGAGAAACCAGCTCCAGACTGACTGTGATCTTGGTCTGCTCTTAAGGGAAATTTATTTATTTATTTTATTTATTACATTTGTTAACCGGGGAAGTCCAATAGGGCCAGGAGCCCATTTTCAGCAGAGGCCCAGGGAGAAAAGCTCCACAACAGTACAATATATGCATTGTATGACACAGCATTTGTTCACTGTACAGTAATTTTGAGACATTAATATATAATTTATATTTACAATAGCAAGAAAGTTTGAGCAAAAATTTGATAGACAGAATAGCATTGCTTGACTCAAGATTTGATAATTAACCTTGTAAACAGTTTCCTATAAGCAGTGTTGGCAAGGTAGCAAGGACAGAATTAATACAAAGGAATATTTACTTGGAGTGGGATCAGGGAGAATTTGTGGCAATAGTGATGAGAAATACCAGGATGGGTAGGCAGTGGAGGGAGTGTGGATAGGAGGATTAGGGTCTATATTAGATTACCGAACAGTTAAAAAAGTGAATGGGTGATTAATCGACCGTATATAAGTGAAAGCTTACAATCTCAAACTATCAGAACAGCATTTTTTTTTTTCCCTAGGGGAAAAAAGTCGCTGTTCCAAAACACATACACACAACATAAGCACACCAAACAAACAGCAATCCATGCACATACACCTAAAATCTGACACCTAACCCTACACTAAACTATACACACACCACTAACTATCCACTTACCTTAACCCAAACCCTAAGTTCCATCACTATCGCACATTCACCTCACCCGCTCCCTAACCCTAACTCACCTAACCCGCCCTAACCCTCACGTCCCCAAAATCGCACACATACCTAACCCGCACACTAACCCTAACTCACCTAACCTAACTTACCTAACCCACCCTAACACTCACATCCACATAATCGCACACTTACCTGAACTTGACCTGTAACTTTCCACCACAGCACTGAAAATACCAAAGCAACAGAAATGAGCAACCAAATTCTTTCCCAAGGAAAGAAATTGAGTTTCTGTTGCTTAGATATTTTAAGCTTTCACTTACAGAGGGTCTATCAGTTACCGTTCACTTTTTTAAGTATTCAGTGATCTAATATAGCCGCGAGGATTAGCCTGCGGTAAGGCAGGAGCAAAGTCAGTGGTTAGTTAGGTAGTTTATTAGTATTTGTTTGAACTTGTGATGTTCTGTGTTTTTAGTAATTGCAGGAGGGAGAGTATTCCATCATCTGGTAATTTTATTGGAATAGAGACAGTCATCATGATAGTTATTGGATTTGGTGACCTTCAGTGTAAATTTATTAGAGGATCTCAGGGTCCTGGGGTTAAGATTTGATTGGATGAGATTGGAGAGGTCAGGGCAGTTCGTGAGAAGGTGAGTTGTTTTGTGGACCACTGATAGTTGGTTGAGGGCCATAAGGTTAGAGAGTTCAAGCCATTTTAATTGAGAGAGCACAACACAGTGGTGAGTCCTGTGTGGGGAATTCAAAGCAAACTTTTCAGTTTTGTGATAACAGGATTCTAGATTATTTAGGTCTGATTTGCGAAGGTTGGTGAGTATGTGTGAACCATAAATGAGAGGTGAAAATAGGTGAGAATGGGCTGTGGCAAACCTGCTGTTGTGGGACAGGTATAGTTTGGCCCTATATAAGGTGACAAGCTTTTTTGATAAGGAGACATTTTTCAAAAGTTTGATTCTCATCAATAGTGATCCCTAGGAGTTTGGTTTAAGTTGTGGGTTCGATGTTGGTGGCGTTTGAGGAGTAAATTTATAGAGGGACATTACAAGGTATGGATTGCTTGTTTTTGAAGATTATACGTTTGTTTTTGTTTGTGTTAAGAATTAGTTGATGTTCTGAGAGGTATTTTTTGGTGCTTAAGAAGGATGTTTGCATTTCTATTTGAAGTTCTTGGGGTTTTAGGGCAGACCATATAAAGGTAGCATCATCTGGGTATTGGACAATATTGGCTAGTTTAGTTGCTCTGCTGAGATCATTGGTGAATAAGATGAAGTGTAGATGGCCTAGTATAGAAGTTTGGGGTACAGCAACAGACATGAGGAGAAGGGGGTAGAGTATTTTGCCATTTGGTGGCCTGACACCTGTTTGAAAGATAACTGAGGAATCAGGAAAGAGAGGGTTGATTGATGCCGTAGGTAGAGAGTTTATTGAGTAGGAGTTGATGGGAAATGGTGTTGAAGGCTTTAGACATGTCCAGAAAGATAGAGGAGGCTGTCAGGCCTTCATTTAGTAGTTGATGAATTGTGTTTGTAAAAGAGATTAGGGCATTAGAAGTACTGTGATTGGGTCTGAAGCTGTGTTGTAAATGGGATAAGAGATTATTTGAGAGTAGATGGTTGAGAAGCTGTGTGTGGATGCATTTTACTAAGATTTTAGCTCGTGGGGATATAATGGCAATGGGGCAGAAGTTGGATAGATCTTTGGAGGGACCTCCTTTGTGGAGTGGGATGATATGGGATATTTTCCATAGAGATGGCACATAATGTTCAGAGATTGAGCAATTGATCAAGATAGATTTCAGCTATGTCTTCAGTAGGTATAACTGTTTTTACAGCTTGTGTGTTATCTAACTCATGGATCATGTGCATAAAATTAGACCTGTTAGTAACAGCCTGCATTTCATTGCTGGAACATGTGTTCTGAAAGACTGCTTTTCAATCTATCTGGAAATATACATAACCGAGTATATTTTTTTGGCTTTAGAGGTTGTACTGTTAATTGTTGCTTATAGTTTTTCAGATCTCTGCTGAAACCTTTT
This sequence comes from Protopterus annectens, assembly GCF_019279795.1. Classification (NCBI taxonomy): domain Eukaryota; kingdom Metazoa; phylum Chordata; order Ceratodontiformes; family Protopteridae; genus Protopterus; species Protopterus annectens. The sequence continues at coordinate 1,177,707,177 of NC_056726.1, read as the reverse complement.
TGTCCTACCCACCCTCCCTATTTCTGGTTTGTAGTTTAAATTTGGTGCCCCCCCCCACTGTAGATTTGATCTGGGACACTCCTCCAGTCCCATCTCCTTGCCACATTCTACCTAACAAACTCCTTCTGCACTTGCTTTTAGTCCTTTTTAATTTAATTGCATTTTTTAAACTGTTTGGTCTAATATTGCTACATATTCAAGTGTGCTAGCTTGCACTGCATGTGAATTGTTTTTACTGCTGTTTTAGCTACTTTTCTGTAAAAATAAATAAATAAATAAATAATGTAAGCCTTTTTTCCTACCTTTCCTGTAACTAGTGTTCCAGATACAGATTTGCTGTATCCAGGACTGTATGTAAGCTTCTGAACCCGCCCCCCCCAAGCCTTTCTGTGTTGGAGGGAAGCCTTCTAGCTTATCAGTGGGGGTGGTAAGCACTAGGTAACCTGTCTACCACATAAGGAGTGGTTTTGGCCCAGAAATTGTAGTCAGTGGCCGTTTGGGCAATCTTTTCCATCTCTCTCAACCTTCTGATTTGAAAGCCTGCATTTGCACTTGTTTCTGTCCAGTAACTCGTCTAGTGCAGATACAGATTTTAGTTTTAGAACTTAAATTTGCTTATTCATGCTCAGCACTTGTTCAGAACTTGTAAGCACTAATTAAGCTGCTAATTTCTACAGCACTCAATCTTCTTCATTACCTAGAGGAAAACAGTTTTTGTACTTACTTTTCTCACTTGCTTAGAGTAAAACAACTCTTGTACTCACTTTCCTCACTTATCTAGAAGAAAATTGTTTTTTATTCAAGCATGTCCAGAGGTCAGCCCCCGGTGTTCTCTCCTATCTATATGATGAATCTGAGCATCTTGAGGCAATGTAGAAATGTCCTCATGTACACAGACAACCCTCTCCTCCTACCACCTAATACTACAACCGGTGAGAGATGCACTTATCTAGCCAAACTGAAGGTAAAGCTCTCTCCAACCAAGACTGAACTTGACAATCAATAGGAGAAGGTAAACATTTGTACCATACCACACTCATCAAATAGTCTCACTAAATCTACACCACCAAAATCCACACATAGTAATACAATAATAATCTCAAATAATAATCTGTCTAAGCAACAGAGACCTCCAAAACAGAAATGCAAGCAACCTCCATCCCCCAACACAACCCAAATGACACATAGCCCAAAGACTCAGTGTGCCACTCCACCACACCCAATAAGGCAAAACAACCTACCCAACACACTAGTCATAGGGGACTCTATAATCAGGAATCCTGATGTCCCACTCACCAGGCTAAACAAGGAGAAGGTTACTGTCAGCTGCCTGTCGAGTGCCAGGATCTGCCACATAACCCACGCACTCAGGTCACTCCACAACAAGTACAAATATGACTCTGTCATTGTCCATATTGGTGTGAATGACCTGAGATGTATCTTCCTGGACTACATGAAAAGAGACATGGAAGAGCTCTCCAATCTTGTAGCCCAGGCAGGACTGACCCTAGCCCTGAGTAGCATTCTGCCATCACCCAGAATGTTACTGCAGTACAAGGACAAAATGATTGACTTCAACCATTGGCTAAGCTTCTGGTGTCATTCTAAGGGGATGCAGTATCTGTCTGCTGGGGATGACATGGTCGACAGACCACAATGCTTTGCCACAGATGACCTGCACCTGTCACCCCTGGGATTCTGGATACTGGCTTTGGCTCTTGCTGCCCCTATAGTGCGTTTTTAGGCAAGGTTCAAATGACAAATTCACCACCGTAAAAGCAACAGGCAAGAAAATCTGAGGGTAATGCTACTCAATGCTAGAAGTCTAAATCTCAAAATGCACTCACTCGAGGCACTCCTTAAAATGGAGAACATCGATATCTGTGCAGTTACTGAAACCTGGTTCTAGGCTTCAGAGAGCACCCCGGCACTACCAGGCTATAACTCATACCACACTTTTCGGCCATGTAACCTGAACCGAAACACTCAAAGGTGGAGGTGTGTCCATATTCATTAAGGATATCCACACCTCCAGGCTAGTTGCTCAGCATAATGCATCTGAGGTTATCCAAGTGCAATTAACACTGGGCAAAACTGCAATCCAAATTGTAGCTTGCTACAGATCCCCCACCATGCCCCAGGATTCCCACTCCTCTTTCCTTGATGTACTGGAAAATATTAGGGTTCAACCAAACACCATAATAATAGGCGACTTCAACAATCCCACCATTATCTGGGAAAACTACTTGTGTACCAACTCCTTAACTCAACGCTTTCTGGAATTTATAAACTCCAATGCCCTGGATCATCTTATCCACACCCCCACCAGGGGCAACAATATCCTAGACCTAGTCATTACCAATATGAGTGACAGGTGTTGCACACCTGAAGTCAACCCTCGTTGGTCCGATCTGACCATAAGCTAATCACCCTTGATATCCACATCCCACCCCCACCCCCCCCTTAAGGACACCACACTAAAAAATTTCTCCAAAGCTAACTTCTTGCTTCTTAAGACAGAAGTGGTGAACTTCATGACACCCATGCAGATGTACAATACAGTTACAACTGCTGAATCCTACAGAAATGCACTCTATAAGCACTTATACAAGTGCATGGATCATGCTATACCAAACAGAACCAAGACACTATCCTCCAAAAAAAGGATGCCAATCTGGTGGTCCCCTGCCATAAGCAAACTGTACAACAGAAGGAAGAAACTGTTGCAAAAGAGAGTAAAATCCCATGAGTGGAGTAGCTACCTGGTCAGCCTCAGTAAGAAGCTGAGATCCCTTATAAGATCCTCCAATGCTAGCTATGAAAACAAAATCACCACTAATTCTAAGGACACCCACAAAGCATTCTATAGCTATGTCAAGAATCTCTATGGCAACACCCAGATCTGCTCTGAGTTACAGCACAATGGCACGAAAATTACAGAACCAGCTGATATTGCCAACATCCTGGCAGATAGGTTCAGTGCAACCACCCCTTAAAGGGCCCATAGCAATACAGGAAGAATGCAGAATCCCTGTAATCACAACTACGCAGGTAAAAACTGCACTCTCTAAAGCTAAAAACACAGCATCCATGGAACCGGACAATATCCCAGGCTGCGTTTTACATGAACTTCAGAATGAACTGGCTCCCCACTTAAGCGCCATGTTCAATAATAGCCTCGCATCAGGCTTTGTGCCCACTGAGTGGTGCACAGCAACAGTTATCCCACTCCACAAAGGGGGAGCCACCACTGATCCCAGGAACTATAGCCCTATTAGCCTGACGAGCCTGGTCTGCAAGGCCATGGAACGTATCATCATGGAACTCATAAACAAAGACATTGGTAACCTCCAAACTCTGGATCCCACCCAGTTCGGGTTTGTGAAAGGCAGATCATGCCTCTTGAACCTCATCGATTTCTTTGTGGCAGTCACCAAAGCTGTAGATGAGGGTAACGTGGTTCACACAGCCAATCTTGACCTCAACAAGGCTTTTGACACCACCTCCCATTCTGGAATTATAGCTAAACTCACTAAACTAGGTAAAAATCCCTACGTCACAAGATGGGTTGCCAAATGGCTTACTGACAGAACCCTCACTGTAAAAGTTGCAGACTCCAAATCTGACCTCAAACCTGTGACATGTGGAGTACCACAGGGTTCAGTCCTGGAACCTCTCCTGTTTGGTTTCTGCTTCTCTGAGGCTAACACAGAAGGCCTCTGGCTAACGAAGTTCACAGATGACTGCAAACTAGGAGCCATAGTCAAGTCCCCAAATGATGTGGACAACCTACAGAAGGGCCTCGCTGAGACAGATGCCTGGTGTCAAAGCCATGGCCTCAAGCTCAGTGCCAAAAAGTGCAGTGTCATCCCCTTTGGTAAAAACTCTGTACCCATGAACTACCACATAGGCAGCAATTTACTTAACTCTGAATGTGTGATAAGAGACTTTGGGACCCAAGTGGGGTCCCAAGAAAAATCTTGAGGAGTGGATAGGAAACAGAAAATACACCCCGGGGATCACTTCTGTGTCTCTGCTCGACAGTGGCACAGGAAGATAACTTTCTTGGGTGGAATATGCCAGGGAACTTTGTTGGCTAGGCTTATGTAGGCCCTTGGGCCAATAGTCTAGTACCTACCTATGAACCTATGAATAAGATATGGGGTAAGCAATGTACAGGGCTGCACATTTTAAGAATTTCTTTGGGAGCTGGTATGCAGCCAGACAGCAGGATTTAAGTTTGGCTAGGAGAGATTTTTATGAAGCTTGTTTGAACGGGAGAAAAACTAAAGGGGTTAGGATTAACAGGGAAGATGGTAGGAAGGCTAATAGGTGTAGTAGGATGGTTGCCTAGAAAGGAGGTAATGGAATTTATGAAGTGGGAGTTGATCTGGGTTGCTATACGTTTAGTGTTGTTAGTGGTTATTGGGGTTGGAGTAGGGGAGTGACCTGGACTTAGGAGATAGTTTATGTTATCCCAGAATTTATGTGGAGGGGGGTTGGTGTTCCTGTTGTCAGGAAAGGAAGTACTTTTACTGACTGCTTTGATTGGTGTTTTTTGCTAGATTCATTTGTGGTTTACAGGTAGTTAGGATAGATATATTTTTTGGTTGGTATGGTAGTCTGACCAGGCTCTGTCTCTTTTTTTAAGTAAGAGTTTGGTTTCTTTGGTTAACCAGGACAGAGGCTTGGATTTTGTGCAAACTTTTCTAACTGGGGCAAGGTTGTTGCGTATGTCAAAGAAGGTAGAGTTGAAAACATGTACTGCTAGGTCAAGTTGGAGATATTTTAAGGGTGTCCAGTCAAATTGCTGTAGGATCTGATTAAAAGTTGAGGATGAAAAGCATTTTTTGCATTTAATGTGTTAGTAGTAGATGTTAACGTGTGTACACATTTTCTGTAAAGAAAAGTGGGGGCATGATCACTGAGGGAGTCTGGAAGGCAGCCTGTTACGTAATGTAGGTTGGGGTTGTTGGTTAGAATCCAGTCTAATGTAGACTGGTTGTTGGTGTGTTTGTTGAAATGTGTAGAGCAATTTATGGTCTGGGTGAAATTGTAGAGATTGAGGAAATTTGTAGAATTATCAGATGTACAGGTTTGCCAATCAAGGTTGAAATCACCAAGAATAATTGTTCTTGATTGAAGTTAAGGGATGCCCATGAAAGGAGGCTTTCAATGATGGGTAGGGTTTTACCAGGGGGGAGATAAACAGCTATGATGATAATTGTTTTATTAGGATTTATTTCAAGAGGATTTCAGTGTATTGTAGGTTGGGTGGGGAGCAATGGAGATGTTCCATTTTAAGGGTATTCTTAAATAGTACAGCTACACCACCACCCCTTTTATCTAATCTGTCTAGTCTGATAATGTTATAACCATGTGGGGTAAATTCATTGCGCTTGATATGTGGCTTTAACCAGGTTTCAATTATAACTGCTATGTCAGGGTTGTAGGTGGCTAAGGTGGCTTAGAATTCCCTAGCTTTGTTGACTATACTACAAAGATTAAAAATGGTAAGTAGTAGGTCTGAGTTGGATGTTTTTGGGAGTGGGGGATAGTGGTGGGTATTCAAGTGGGTAACTGAAGAGTTGGGTGATATATATGGAGGTGAGGGGTATACTAGAGACCTGGGATTGGGTGGATGTTTGCATGCAATGATAGAGTATAATGTGAGATGGTTTAGTTTAATTGTTGAGCTAGGGTGACTGTGGGCTAGGGAAGTTGGACAGAGGGTATTTGGAGCTTGAAGGAGGAAGTTGGTATGTAGAAATGCTGTATAGTTGTGGCAGATGTCAGAGAAGGAGTAGGATATTAGGTTAGTGGTAGTTGTTGGAAATGCAGGAGAATGGATGCATATAATGTGGGTATGGTGTAGTGAGGTGTAGTTGTAGGTAAGAGCTAAGGATAATCAACTATTATGGCTACAAAGACTAGACTAAAATAATCTTCCTATGCACGATACGAAGCTGCACTATCTGTAGTATAACGTTTAGTTTAGTTGGTGTGTATAATAATTATATTGGAAAGTTTAATAAGAGTGGGGGACCACAGTGAATGACCTGGCTTTGTGTGCATACCACTGGGTTGTACATGCAAAAGGATAATTACTTAAAACAAGATTATTTACAGAAAAAGTTACATACAAGTTATCCAGAGGAGAATAAGTTGGCAAAGTAGGGTGGTTCTCCTGCTTGTTTGTTTGGCAGATGGCCGTACTGTAAATGAGTCGCCCGAGCAGCAGGAAAGTTGTTATCTAGAGGACAATAAGTGATCAACCCTTCACTGGTTAGATCTGAGCATAAACAAATCACTTTGGATATTCACATTCCGCCTCCACCCCCGGACAAGGAAACCACTGTAAAAAACTTTTCGAAAGCAAACTTCGCGTTACTTGAGACCATGGTGGAAAGTTTCAAAGCCCCCATGTTAAAAGATAATGCTGTCCTAACTGCAAAATCCTTTACTAATGCATTTTACAGGCACCTGCAATAATGCATGGATCATGCTATCCCAAGCAAAACCAAGACTCACTCCTCCAAGAAAAGGAAATGTGTCTGGTGGACCCATGCCATAAACAAGCCATACAATAGAAGGAGGAAACTAGTACAGAAAAGAGTAAAATCCCAAACAGGGAAGACATCCCTGATCAGTATCAGCAAGAAACTACAATCCCTCATAATATCATCCAAGGCGAGCTTCGAAAGAAAAATTGCCAAGGACTCCAAAGATAACCACAAGACATTCTTTAGCTTTGTCAAGAATCTAAGTGGTAATGCTCAGATCTGCTTGGAGTTAGTGCAGAATGGCACAAAATACACTGAACCAACTGATATTGCTAACATTCTGGCAGACAGATTCAGTGCAAACTTCACCCCCAAAAGGGCCCATAACCATACCAGAAGAATCTAGAGCCCCTGAAATCACAGACACCCAGGTTAAAGCAGCCCTCTCCAAAGCAACAAACAGCATCAATGGGACCGGACAGTGTCCCAGGCTATGTCCTACATGAGCTCAAAGAAAAAATAATCCCTCTCCTAAACACACTGTTCAAACTCAGCCTCTCCACAGGCTACATACCCATAGAGTGGAGCACAGCAATGGTTACTCCGCTCCACAAAGGTGGAGCCAAAACAGACCCTGGGAACTATCATCCTATAAGCCTGACTAGCTTGGTCTGCAAGGCTATGGAGTGCATCATCATAGAACTCATTAACAGAGACATTGGGAACCTCCAAACACTGGACCCTACACAGTTCGGCTTTGTTAAGTGCAGATCATGCCTCCTAAACCTGGTGGAGTTCTTTGAGAGAGTTACCAAGGCAATAGACTAGGGAAAGGTAGTACAAACAGCCTACCTAGACCTTGTAAAGGCCTTTGACTCCATTCCCCATTCTGGTATTATATACAAGCTCACCAGCCTGAACATAAACCCCTATGTCACAAGTTGGGTTGCCAATTGGCTCATGGACAGAACCCACATGGTGAGAGTTGTAGGAGCTAGGTCTGATTCTAAACTGGTTACAAGTGGCATTCCCCAGGGCTCAGTCCTAGGACCCCTCATGTTTGGCATATACTTCTCAGAGGTACAGGCAAGCACAGGAGGACTAATGCTGACCAAGTTCACAGACAACTGCAAACTAGGGGCTATAATTGATCCTCTGGCTGACACAGACATCCTCCAAAAGGGTCTCACTGAGATGGATTCTTGGTGTCAAAATCATGGCCTCAAGCTAAATGCCAAAAAGTGCATAGTTATCCCCTTTGGAAAAAAACAAAGTACCCACAAACTACCACATAGGTGGTAGTCTCCTATATATGGAAAATGTGATCAGGGATCTGGGGACACAAGTAGATTATAATCTCTCCTTTGATAATCACATTGCCAAATTGGTTAGAAAATCCATCTATGTGGCCCACTTAATCACAAAAGGGTTTTCATCCAGATCAAAAGAGGTCATTGTGCCCCTCTACTCATCATTCATCAAGCCCATCGTAAAGTACAATGCCCCATTTGGGATGTCCCTTACAAGACACCTGCAACAGCTGGAAAGACCACAGAAGTACCTCACCAAGAGGATCATTGGCCTCAAACAGATGCCCTATGCAGCTTGAATGAAGAAACTCCAGCTGTACTCGGTTGCATACCACCTACTCAGAGGTGATCTCTGCCTGACATACAAGGCCAAGTCCAACCCAGAATTGATGGACATGCTCCACTTAAAGAAAACCTTATCCCCTCGAGCCACACACTCTAGGGATCTAAACCTCACCACAACAATAAACAGGACATGCTGGAGGGATAGATTCCTGTCCCAGAGACTTCCCATGCTTTGGAACAAGATTCCAATCTACATTAGGAAGAGCTCTTTGCAAACACTTTTCAAGAGAAACCTTGATGAGAGGATGTGAAACAGAAAGTTTACCCCGAGGATCACTTCAGTAGTTCTGCTGGACAGAGGCACAGGGAACTAATCTAAGGGGGCGGCAAAAGCCAATACATTCTGGCTAGGCTTATAAATGCCTTTGTGCAGATAGCCTAGTACCTCCCTATTAACCTACCTAAGTAGGATAGTCTCTTGATTGTTTGTTCGGCAGATGGCCTTACTGTGTTTGAGTCACCCGAGCACAAGGACAGGTGAGCACACCACACTAGGCATGAGCTGTGGATGTTGTTGCAGCAATGGACAAAAAAAAAAATGTACTTTATTGTGTGTGCACAATGTGCATGTCCCTCATTTGTGCTAGTGGTGAGGATCGAGGCTCCTTGATTACTGGGCAAGTGCAGGGGTGTTACAATAACCATGCAGTATGTTTATCAAATAATCATTTCAGGACCATTATACATTTGAAGCCTGTTTTTTTTTTTTTTTATGTTTCCTTGTTCTTACAGTCAGTTTTTTTTTTGCCTTACAATTACAATTAAATATGTGTTTCTCAAATGCAGGGCAAAGAATCCGACCTGTGTAGACCAGGCACCTCCTCTGGGACATATGAGTCCAGTCCCTGTCTTAGCTCTCATCTCTCTCCATCCACCCACCATTCTCCAAAGGCAAGAGACCTGCATGGTATCAACAAAACTGTACAGCTTCTAAGTCTGCAGTATGTCTTATACACAGACACAGAGTTGGAGCAGTTGAGAAACATATTTTTTGAAAAGGAGTGTGTTGGACAAGAAGAAAGCTACAGCCTTTGCAAAGATCTTTGCTGTTGATTAAATCAGAAATACAGTGACAAGCATGATTTCCATTAAGAGAGAATCTGGGGATGATTTCCAGTACCCATGCAGCTGTGAACTCACTGTAATTGCAAAGCATCTTATAGAATACTACCCAGTGATGTGGGACAAATCTGCACCCAGTGGAGCTCAGTGGGAATGTCAGTAATCTGCTATTCATGTTTCCAAATGCAGCACTGTATACTTGTCTGCCAAAGTGCAAACATCTGACACAGGTGTTAGGAGGTGTTTTATATGTGAATTTTGCCAGCATTTGTCTGTATCTATTAATTCTGGATTCAATTTTATTAAATGAGATTTGTAACACTAACATATTTTGTTTGTCTGTTTTTTGTTAGTAATCATAGAAGAAGCAGCTGTTGAAAAGGGTTCATAATATGATGACCCCCCCCAAAAAAAAAAGAAAAAAAAGAAGCAGGGAGCTTCCCCTTCAAGAAAGAGACCATAGCGCTTTAGCTTTCAAACCAGCCAAGCGATACCACTGATGACTCTACCACCTCTGTGATATTGAGATCACCACAATGTAGCACCCAAGAGCTTGACCGGTTGGATGGTAAGAACACCAACTGAAATACAGTGTTTTTGTATAAATACAATTTCTACAAAGAAAACATTAAATTTCTCTCTCTGTGTTAATTGCAATTACAGATAGTCTAAAGAAACAGGCAAGACATTATAAAATTCTATAGGAGATGTATAAAAGCAAGGTCAGATCCAACAAGAAGGATGTTTCACAGCTCCTGGATCTTGAATTCCAATCAAGACATGCCTTCAAAGACTCTGATGTTACTAAAGAGTAGGACAAGCCTACAAAAGTCTTCAAGCATATCCTTGCTTAAAGGAACTGGATCAGGTAAGCAAATGTGCTCATTTTAAGTAGACCTATAGGTAACCGAATTCTAAATGACATATGGTGTAGCAATATCAGCTGAGTCACAATACTAATGAATGCAGAATGAAAGAGGCAAAATGAATTATTTTTAAATACCCACAAAAATATTAAAACCTTTGATCTGTTCCGGCAAATTCTCACATACCCTCTTATAACTTTTATATACGTTTGACATTGTGCTCTCTTTCTTTGGCTGTGTAAATATATCAGCTTATGGACAAAGAGGATTCTAGGCCTTAAACACATATCCTACATGGATAGATTAAAAAAAAACTCCAGCTGTTCTCTGTCTCATATCGTCTACTAAGAGGCGATCTCTGCTTAACTTGCAAAGCCATGTCTAACCCAGCTCTGTTAGAAAAGGTACATGTAAAGAAATCCCAATCCCTCCACACCACACACTGCAGAGACCCCAACCTCATTACCACAATCAACAGAACATGCTGGCAGGACAGGTTTATAACGCAGAGACTACCCATGCTCTGGAATAGACTTTCCATACATGTCAAGTAGAGTAGCTCACTAGCCCTCTTCAAGCGAAATCTTGATGAGTGGATGGGAAATAGAACGTTCACTCCGGGGATCACTCCAGTAGCTCTAATTGATAGAGGCATGGGGAACTAGCAATGGGCGGTACAATGCCAGGGCACTTCTATGGGCTAGGCTTGTAAAGGCCCCAGAGCCATTAGCCTAGTATACACCTATGAACCTAAGAACCTATAAGCTCTAATGGTTCTTTGATCAAGGGAACTCCTAAGTAACTAATCTGCAGACCTGCTGGGGAACCTTTTATGAGAAGGCACACTTTTATGCAGTATTCAAAAAGCTCATGAAGGTATCATTGCTGCACAAAGGTAATTATTAGCTGTTGCTTGCTTCCATGTTCTTGTTTACGTCTGCAAACTTGGGCTTATACCATCATAATGTAGGTAACATTCATAGGTTCATAGGTTCATACTAGGCTATCTGCCCTAGGGCATTTATAAGCCTAGCCAGAGTGTGTTTGGCTTTCGCCACCCATTTTAAATTAATTTTGCTATGCCCTTTTTCGAGGTTAGTATACTGTGCCGCTGTCTAACAGTGACACAGAAGTGATACCAAGGGTAAACCTAGGATCTCCCATCCACTCATCAAGATTCCTCTTGAAAAGAGTCAATGAGGGACTCTGCCTAACCTGGACTGGGATTTTATTCCAGAATGAAGGGAGCCTCTGGGTTATGAATCTGTCCATCCAGCATGTCCTATTTATTTCAGTGCTGAGGTTCAAGTCTCTCGAGTGCATAGCTCGATGGGATTTGGATTTTCTGAGGTGCAGCATGTCCATTAATTCTGGGTTGGACATGGCTTTATATGTCAGGCATAGATCGCCTCTGAGCAGGTGGTATGCCACTGAGTAGAGCTGAAGTTTCTTTAACCGGGCAGCATATGGCATCTGTTTGAGACCTTTGATCCTCTTGGTGAGGTACTTTTGGAGTCTTTCCCTGCAGTTGTCTGGTAAGGTACATCCCAAAAGGGGCATTGTACTCAATTATGGGCCTGATGAGGGATGAGTAAAGAGGCACGATGGTCTCCCCTGATCTAGTTGTGAATCCCTTCATGATGAGGTGGGCTATATAAAATGTTTTTCTAACCACTTTGGCCATGTGGTTGTCAAATGAGAGATTACTATCAACTTGGGTCCCCAGGTCCCTAAATACTTCTTCTGTACTTAATGGATTACCACCTATGTGGTAATTTGTGGGCACTTTGTTTTTGCCAAAGGGGATGACTATACACTTTTTGGCGTTTAGCTTGAGGCCATGGCTCTGGCACCAGTTGGCAGTTTCTATGAGGCCCTTTTGGAGGATGCTTGTGTCGGCTGGAGAGTCGATTATGGCGCCCAGTTTGCAGTCATCTGCGAAATTGGTTAGCCACAGTCCTTCCGTGTTGGCCTGTACCTCCGAGAAATATGTACCAAACAAGAGAGGTCCCAGAACTGAGCCTTGTGGGATGCCAGTTGTAACTGGTTTGGAGTCTGACATGGCTCCAGCAATTCTAACCATGTGGGTTCTGTCCTTGAGCCAGTTTGCATCCCATCTAGTGACATAGGGGTTTATATTTAAGCTGGTGAGCTTATCTATAATGCCCGAGTGGGGTATTGTATTGAAGGCTTTTGCAAGGTCCAGGTAGGCTGTGTGGACCACCTTCCCCTCGTCAATGGCCTTGGTGACTGTTTCAAAGAAATCAACCAAGTTTAAGAGGCAGGATCTGCCCTTAACAAAGCCGAACTGGGTAGGATCCAGTGTCTGTAGGTCCCCAATATCTTTATTTATGAGGTCCATGATGATCCTTTCCATAGCTTTGCAGACTAAGCTAGTCAGGCTTATGGGGCGATAGTTTAGCCCACCTCATCATGAAGGGATTCACATCTAGATCAGGGGAGGTCATCGTGCCTCTTTACACATCCCTCATTGAGTACAATGCCCCTTTTGTGATGTACCTTACCAGACACCTGCTGTACGCCACTCTTTGGGTACATATCCTGTAGTAAGGTTGAGATTGAACAGTAGTTTTATGTTTGGGTTTAGTTCTTCTTGGAGTTCATGTAGGATGCAGCCCAGGACACCATCTGGTCACATTGATGCTGTGTTTTCTGCATTGGAGAAGGCGGCTCTTACCTGAGCATTTGAGATGTTGGGGGCAGCACTCTGCTGGGATAGATATTTGACCTTTTGGTGGGGAGGGGGGAGAGAAGTTTGCGCTGAACTTGTCAGCTAGGATGTTGGCAATGTCTGTGGGTTTGGTGTATTTTTTGTCATTTTGGACTAATTCTGAGCATATCTGGGGAATTCCTACCCAGTTTCCTAATATAACTAAAGAAAGCCTTGTGATTATCCTTAGTGTCCTGTGCAATTTTTCTCTCGAAGCTGGCCTTAGACGATTTTATGACTGCCCGTAGTTTTTTGCTAATACTGATCAGAGATGCCTTCCCTTTTTGTGATTTTGCTCTATCACTTTAAAACCTACCACCTTACTAATACTATCATCCACACCTAAAATATCCCAGTGCTTTTCAATAATATTCCTAACATGGTATACATCACTGGTATAGAATATGGGCATGCTTAATCTGATGTTATTATTTGTAGAAACTAATGATTTAGTTTCCATTAATGCATGACTAGCTTGACTTGAAAAATAGGGACAAGCTCTGGTACCCCTTAAGTCATCTGTCTCAACAAATGCTGACCTAATCTCACTATCAGTGTATGATCTGGATAACAGCTTTTTCTCTAAATTTAAAATCTCCTTCTTGTAACCAACATCAGTTGGGTTTAGTCGAGACGCCCTTATGGCTTGTCCTTTCACAACATTACCAAAGACATGTAAGGGATGCATACTTGTTCTGTGTAACAGTGTATTTTTATAGCAACTTTTCATGTGTACTGACGTGTTTAACATACCATTGCTTAATCTAAAAATATCTACATCTAAAAATGCTATATAATCCCTGGAATAATTCATAGTGAATTTTAAATAACTAGATGTATTATTGATAAAATGATCAAACTCATGTAACTGTTCTTCATCACCCTTCCAAATGAAGAAAAGGTCATCTACAAATCTTTGATAAAAAGTGACATGCTGTATGTACCTTGAACTTGTTTTTAACTTGCTTTCCTCCCAAATGGCCATCACTAGGTTGGCGTAGCTATTGGCACAAGAAGTGCCCATAGCTACGCCATCCGTCTGCAAATACAAACTGTCATCAAAGACAAAAACATTGTTTTCTAAAACAATCTCGAGAAACAGGGCTAACAAATCAATTTTACTAGTATTCATCGTGGTATGCTCTCTAAGATAGCTTAATATACATTCAACACCTCTATTGTTGGGAATGACAGTAAAAAGACTAACCACATCAAATGTGACTAAATAACATGCACTTCCTTCATCCATTGTACTCATATGTTCATACAGCTTGATCAAAAATTGTTTACTGTCCTTCAATATAGTGTCATTCGCATCCACAATAGGTCTGAGTTCTTGCTCTATAAACAATGAGAGGGGTTGTGTCAACCAACCCTGTCCTGAGACAATCGGTCTCAGCGGTGGTTTCAATAAACTCTTATGAATTTTAGGAAGACATTTTAGTACAGGAATCAAAGGTTTATCAACTTTAAGAAACTTATAAAAACTTTTATCAATAATGTGACACCTATATAAATCATCCAAGGTATCATATACGCGGAATACTCTGATAATAACTTCATCCATGTCAACTTTCATATAATAGCTAGTGTCACTCAACATCTTATAAACACTGAGCCTATATTGTTCTGTATCCATTATAACAATAGGGCCACCTTTATCAGCCGGTGTGATAGTAATGGACTCATCACTTCTCAATGTATTCAAGGCTTGTCTTTGTTTAACTGTTAAATTATGCTTCCTCCTATTGTTATAACTAGGCTCTGAAGAATGATAGTATTTATAGAGATCTTGTTCTACCATCTTCATGTAGGTCTCCAAAACAGGATGTAATACCGGTATATACACACTAATAGGTTTATATAAGTTCCTAGGTTCATTCATAACTTCTGTCATGCCAAAGTCAAGCTTCAATTGCACATTCCTCACAAACATTTTCACATCAATCATTGTATCAGTTATATCACTCTTTCTGCTAGGGATAAAAGTTAAGCCTTTATTAAGGACTTGTTCTTCATCATAACTTAAAGTTCTTTTAGACAAATTGACTACTATGGATTCCCTTTCACACTCCACATTTTCTTCAATGTGGGCCCTACCTGTGTTGTTTCCATAACCTTTCGTTTCTGTCGGCCCCTGCTCATAGAGCGTGTTCTCCCCTTGAAGTGAGGGGATTGTATAGGGAAAGGGATATCCCTATTATTACTATCATTGTCTATATTCTTTCTATATTCAGCAAATACTTTTTTCCTGACAGCAGGAACAATAACTTGCTCAATAACTTGATCGGATGGCTGATTGTTTATGTTAACCATGCTACCAGCATTATTTATATTAACCACGCTACCAGCATTATTAACCAACCCTATACCCTCTGTTTCTCCTCTCTTATTGTTAACAATGTTAACAGAGGGATATAAGTTAACTCTATCAGTTGATTCTTCTGCAGTAACTATAATGTTGGTGCTGGCTACACCATTTGAAGAGGGGGGGATGTTGATACCTATACCTTAGAAGTAGAGCTTAGATGGATCGTCAGATGCAGAGCAGATTCAAGCCCAGGCTTGAATGATAAGGTTAGTTTACAACCAATATTAAAAAGACGAAAACTAACCATAAGACATAAGACATAAGAGATGATGTTTTAATCATAGTTGGTCTGTGATGTATTTTGGAAAGTTTTTTAATATATCAATGTTTTTACTGCTTTTATAATGTGTGTTTTAATTTTTAACAGCCTAATTGTTTAATTATGCAAATTATTCTGTGACTAATTGATTTTGATATATAAGACTGTTGGTTGTGCATGCTATTACAGTCTGATGAAGCCGTCTGGGTGAAAGCGCTTACTGCATGTTAATAAAGAACGTTCTAATTCCAAGAAGATTTGTGGAGGTCCTTATATGGATGGATTACATTTTACTATCACAATTTGCTGCTGTTGAATGAATGAGTTGCCTCATACATTTGTTTGAACTGTGACTGTGATACCCGTAGCCACTACGTTTCAGTTTTTGGGATATTATTGTTTACTTTTTGTCTTTTTTGCAACGTGGTTCCCTTGCGCAGACCTTTCATTCTGCATTTATTAAAGTGTGATGTATCTCATGACATGTCATTACACCTTTCACCTTACATATCCTAAGTGCATTGTGACACTTCTCTCTGTGCTGCAGACTGAAGAACTGTCAGATCCCATCCATGACCATGTCATGACCTCTTTATATAGAAAAGCTATGGCTGAGTGGAAAAAGTTCCTTGCTGAGTAGGAATGCACAGAACCTTTTTTTTCATTCCTGGTTGTGATGGTGTCCCTTGTAGTTCAAAACATAACAAACTTAAATTATTTTTCATCTTTAATTGTTTGGCAGGGTGTTTGTTTAGTTTGCTGCTTGTCTATTCATAAGGTCACTATATTTGATCTTTGGCATATGCTGACATTCCCCAGGATTTACTATTCCTCCATGCAGAACTAGCTTAGCATGCATAGTAATGAGGCACACCGCCTGAGCTCCTAGTCTTAGATGGAGCATGTAAGAGTGCAGGGGGCGTGTCTGAGAGCAGAGCTCTCAGAATATACATGTCCTCGCAATGAAGAAGAGCAGAAAGGAGTAAGAAATGAGCGAGACCACTCATAGGTGTCCGCATATCCTCACCAACAGTCCCCCTCCTGTACAACAGCAAAATTATACAAAAACAGAATGAACAAACCCTTTTTTTAAACATCCGATTAAACCTAACCGTAAGTGTGCAGGTGTACCCATCACTTAGCTACAATTAATGCAACTTAAATGGCTGAAGAGGATAGCAAGGAAGATATATGCAAATGAAGCAGCATAGCAATAGTGTAGTGGGCTGAGCATTTGCCTTAAGAGCAGGCATTCTCAGTTCGAGTCCGACTGCAGTACATTCCATTTTCCATGGCAAAACAGGCTATAACTAATATTTATGTTGGATAACCCACTAAATAACATTTTTATGAACTGGAGTACTGCAGCAAATGCATATGTGAGGTGTCAGTGTCAGAATAAATAAAGCACTAGTAAGCAGGTGTAAGCACCAATAAGCAGTAAGCATATTTAAGCATGAGTAAGCGAGCGTAAGCCCATTTGTGCAGGGATACGCAGTGTGCACATAGGTTAAGCAATATTGAAGCTAAAATCTCTGTAATCATATGTAACCAGAGATTAGCAATGCTTACCATTGCACAAACCCAGTGCAAACCTGCTTACAACTGCTGAAAGGTGCCCTAATCACTCTGTATTCAATGGCCCTTGTTCTGCCCATCAACAAAATAAACAGCCTTGCAGGTCTTGAACCCAGGACCCTATACACAATATTCACAATAGTTAACCACCAAGCCATCACAGCAGTACAGAAGAATGATGTATCAGCAAACAAGTCTTCACTATGGTAAACTCAATCTGAACCTGTGAAAGGAATCAGTATACAGACATATGTGCCTTAACCCATTACATAATATAAATATTTGAACTTTAAATTTAAAGCAGTAAGGCCAGAAAGGTGTAATTGTAATAGAGTGTTGAAGTCCCCAATAAAGCACAAAGACCCCATACAGAGTACATACACATGAATCATGGATACCAGGCATACATATAAGGTGTAATGAATAATACTCAATGCCAAAAAGGAATTATAATGCAAAGTCTAATGTAAGCAATGATAAGCATTGTACAGGCCAGCTTAGGAGGTGTAAGCAATGTGTAGGCCAGCTAATTCACTGTGCCCAGTATTATACCCCTTTAAACAATACCAATCCTAGGTAATCAGGTTTGCCCATAGCCTAGCCTTTAAAAACCGGACAATCATGGGAAAGTGCGGGAAATTGGCCCTAGTTAAACCCAAGAGGTGAGAATACATCTCATAACTGATTGTAGCTTCCTCTTGCAGGCACAGTGTCAATAAGGGGAGAAGGTGTAGGCTTTTGGTGCAGCTGGTGCATCCAGGAGTCCAGAATCATGGCAGGACTTCTTGTGAAAGACCATGATCAGAGACTGCTGAAGGACCAGTTCCAGGGCTCCCAATATAAGGCAGAGGCCTAGGACCATCTCGCCTGTGACCTCACTGGTGCCACTGGCATACCCCAAACTGGTGAGCAGGTCAGGCATCACTATGCCAACCAGAAGCAGCGTAAAGGTGACCTCTTGGAGCAGTCAATCCAAGAGGCTAGAGTGGCAGGGGATGTTCCAGTTGTGTGTAAGTATCACCTCAGTATGTGTGTAATAATTGCCATCTTAGGTATATCATGGATAGATATGACTAAATATTCCTCTTATGTCCCCCACAGCTACAGTGGAGTGGGCTGTGAACCAAGAGGTCCACGTCAGTCACCTGGCTAGGTTGCAATTTGAGGCATGTCAGTAATACTCATGCATTTACTGTCATAGGAAATAAAACTAATAGTAGTAGTACATTAATTGCCTGTAGAAAATCTGTATTGGTCAAGGCAAGTACTGCATACACTAGAGAATTTGGCAGGAAGAGACTCATATTGTTTGTATGTTAATAAAAGTCTAATAGCCTGACAAAAAAGGTCTAACTGCTGGACTGCATGTGTATATTCTGGTATCATATGGTAATGTAGATTTGCAATCATGTAATAGTACTGCTGTATTAAGCAGTGTTACCCACACTGTGCAACATAAATTGAATGTGTAAGAATGCCTGTATATGACAGGTGTAATCCCCAGAGTCCATTTAGTACAAGTGAGAGACATATAGACAGTAAACAGGGAAAATTCAGACAGCAGAACCCAAACATCACATGCAAATGAGATGTGAACTGTTGTCTTTTTAGCACACACAAAGTTCTCCAATTCAGGATGGTGCTGGTAAGTTGACACACACTGGTGAAGAATGGTAAATCCCGCTATGCAGCTCTGGAATAAATAAGTCCTTTCTTATTCAAGGGTTATCCAAACAATTGCCACGTTCAAGCATCCAAATATAAATAGTGGACAAAAGGTAGAACTAAAACCAAACTGGACCAAACAGGGCCAGGAGTATATTAAAACATGCTTGAACGTGGCAATTGTTTGGATAACCCTTGAATAAGAAAGGACTTATTTATTCCAGAGCTGCATAGCGGGATTTACCATTCTTCACCAGTGTGTGTCAACTTACCAGCACCATCCTGAATTGAAGAACTTTGTGAGTTTGTGTATGCGTTCCCAAGTTTGCTGTTTTTAGCACACACAACCATGGTTCGAATCCTGACAGTGGTAGTAGTCTGCATACAGAATCATACCGCACACCTGTACAGATATGTCCAGAATGTCCATTAAAGTGACCCATATCTGTTGCTTATCAACCTACCCCCCTGGGAAATCAGTGGGATGATCCCTGATGTATAGGCAGCAAACAGGAAATACAACTGATTGACACACAACTATGTGAACAAAGCTGGCACACTTGCAACTCCCCAATACCTTATGAGACCAAGAGGCCATGCGTGTCCCATTTACACCCCAACTTGTCAAGCTGTGGTCAGAGTATGTATAGTAACAGAGTGAGATGTATGTGCATAATAGTAATGTGGAATCTGGTACTATGTGTGGGAACATTCAGGTAGTGCTAATAAACATTTCTCCCAAAGGTCTGTCAAATAACAACACTATGCCCAGAAATACAATAATGATACTCAGTACTGGTACTGTTTACATTGGTATTGTAGGGCATTTTGACTGATGTGGTTGCTCTGAATAATGAGGTATTACACATCACTGTTGCCCACACTGTTCTACAACATATAACTGTCTAGGAAATTTGTACAAAAGTGTTGTAATACAAGGTCAGAATGCAAAAGCACAGGGGATTCATAAGACAGAAAGCAGATAGGAGATATACAGCAATATCTATAGAGCAGACACAACTGTGATGGACAGTGTTTAAGTTGTAGCAGACACAGCCATGATCTGAATCCTGGGAGTGGAAGTAGGCTCCATACACAATCAAAACCCAAAACTGTACAAATGAGGCCAAAATGTCCGCTATATGGGCCCATATCTCCTGCCTGTCCCCCTGGCAAGCCCATCGGATGATCCCAGATGTTTAGCCAGCAAACAGAGAAAACAAGTGATTGTAAAACTTCTATGAGAACAAACCTGTCACTGTAGCAACCCCCAAAACTATTAGGAGAGTATTATTTCAAGTATGTCCTATCTACACTCCCATGTTGTCAAGCTGTGACCAGAGTGTGTACAGTAACAGCGTGAGATGTATGTGCATAATACTAATGTGTAATCTGGAACTTTGTGTGGCAACAGTCAGGTAGTGCTAACAAACATTGCTCCCACAGGTACGTCAGATATGAACACTGTGCTGAGAAATAAAGACCATTATAACCTGTAATGGTACTGTTCATTCTCATATTGTAGGGAATTGTGAGTGTTGCAGTTTCTCTGAATAATACAGTATCCCTGATCACTGTCACCCACACTGTGCTACATAATATAACTGTGTAGGAAAGCATGTATTTGTGTGTCTCAGGTCACTAAAGGTGGAAGAAGGCAATATTTCAGATATGTACTAACACACCAGCATGTGGTCAACACATGGCCAGAGTCTGTGCAGAAAGAGTTGGTTAGCTACGTGCACAGCATCAAGCCAGAATCTAAGAGTATGTTTAGAAAGAGTTAGTGTTATCAAACATTCCCTCCACACTTATACCAGGTAAGAGCTGTATAATGCAGGAAAACCAGTTCATGTGTAACAATGACAAAAGCCATATCACTGTCCAAACTAAAGTTGTAGGGTAGTGTAGTAAGACTTGTAAGGTACAGATAACAGCACTGACTAGGAAAATAATGTGGACTAAAGGAATATACTAGTTGTTAATTGACATCTTTCTCTCCCCCAACCATATCACCAACAATAATCAACATACCCACCCTAACTTGTATGTAATGACACCTATGTTCTGATAATGTCCTATTGCTTGATAAATATTTTATTTCTTCCCATGCATGTACTATATTGAATTATTCCAACATTGGTGGCATGATGCCATCAATGCACCTGCATGCTGTTCTTATTACTACAGTTGTCCTATATATGCACGTGTTCTGTTTGCTATGCAACTGTTCCGTACCTGGTGTCTGGGTTAATGGGAATATCTATGAATGCTGTTATACCTAACCCTTGAATGTGATGATTATTACTAACTCACATATGATGATGACATCTAAACACTGTAGCACGGTTGGAAAGGCCAGCCCCATCGGACCCACCAGTCCCACCTTAGCTGGCTGTAGCACCGGGCACCAGCATGTCTGGGGCCCAACCCAGGACCTCCCTGTCCGTTGGTCCTGCACCACCTTCCACCTCAGGGGATGGTGTTTGCCCCCCCGGGAGCGGGCATGGACAGGCACCTGTCTCCTGTCGCCAAGTCAGGGTCATGGTGCGTAGAGAGATCAACCAGCAGCTTGGTGATCTTCTATGACAGCTCGAGGGACGTGCATCATAACCAGAGTTTCAGTCTGGTTCTGTGACTCAGCCCCCAGCACAGCCACAATCGGGGTTGTGAAAGTGTGGTGGTGACTGCCCATGGGTGGGGACTTCAGTCCCACTGTTTCCACTAGGGGCCTCATGAGCTTCTGATTTCCCAACACCCCTCCCCAACAAGGTGTTTACTCCCAGTATGTGTCATACACTGCCCCTGTATGTGTCTTGTTTGTCTCGTCTGTTAACCTACCCATTCTACCTCCCCATATATGCCATCTACCCCTCCCCAACATCCAAATCTCACCTGGAAAAAAAAGGGAAATCTGTTCCCACAAAAAAAAATCTCACCCCATACATAGCTGTCCATTTGACACACATGTTCACTGGACACATGTAATCCGGTCTAATTGGCATCACAACTTATTATTGTTGTCCTCACCCCCTCCCAGGGGTTTGAGTGTCCAAATCTACCTCCAAATTCAGTGTATATGCACAGCTGTTGCTCAAAAGAAATGGGCAGCTATGGACCTTCCCTACACCCTTTCTGCACATCCCTGTGTAGTCTCCCTACTGTCTTTCCCTCTTTGTGCCACTTTTTTCACCACTTTCCAATCGACCCCTTCTTCTTTTCTTTTAAAGAAATTAGCGCAGGAGTAAGCGGGAGTAAGCACTTTTAAGCAGCAGTAAGCCAGTTTAAGCCTGTTTGCATGGAGGTAAGCAATGCCTACACAGGTTAAGCAATTTAGAAGCTAACTGAGTATAAGAAACTGTAACTGGAAATTAGCAGTGCTTACCTTCGCGCAAATGCGTGCAAACCAGCTTACAACTGCCCAAAAGTGCATTAATCACTCTGTATCCAATGACCCTTGTTCTGCCCATCAACAAAATAAACAGCCTCTTCTTCTTCCAGCTTTTCCCGGTTAGGAGTCGCCACAGCGGATCACCTGTACGCTCATGATTGGCAGTGGAGTTTTAAAGTGTCGAGTTGCCAGCCCTGCACCCAACCTTTCACAGAAGGCACACGCACGCACTCAGACCTAGGGCCAATCTAGAGTGTCCAATCCACCTAGAGCATGTCTTTGGGATGTAGGAGGAAACCGGAGCACCCAGAGGAAACCCACGTGACCACAGGGAGGACATGCAGACTCCGCACAGAAGGTACCCCGGCCAAGAATCGAACCAGAGAACCTATTGCTGTGAGGCAGCAGTGCTAACCACTGCACCACCATGGCCCCCTAATAAAATAAACAGCTTCTGCAAGGCTCAAATCCAGGACCCTGCACATCATAGACAAAATGATTTACCACTAAGCCACATCAGATGTACATAACCCTGATGTATTCACAAACAAATCATCCAGCCCAGTAATTCAACAGTACAGATAATGTATTCCAACATGTAGATGTATGTGTGTGTAAATATATTACTATCTAAACAGATACAGTATATCTATACATGTAGATATGTGTATGTATATGTGTATATATATATATATGTATATATATATATATATATATATATATATATATATATATATATATATATATATATATATATATATATATATATATATATATATATATATATATTTTTTTTATTTTACATTTGTTGACCGGCTAGTCTAACTGGATATATGTCCTTTTTCAGTAGAGGCCCGGGGAGAAAAGCTCCAGGTTATTATACATAGAACATACATAGTTCATAATAACAGGCTGTATAAGGTTATGATAAACTAAGAAACAATAAGCATAAGTAGCAATTATGAAAAAACAAAGTAAAGTAAAATATTATGAAGGTGACGAAATATAAAAGAAAGGATAAAGAGAGATAGCTGTGAAGTAAAGATAGGACAGATATCAAAGATAGAACAGGATGAGTAGAGGAGTCCATAGTTTTCTAACAGCTTTAAAAGTTGTTTTAAGAACGAGTGGTGAGAGAAAAATACCTAAGAAGAGAGGAGAGAAAGTTAAGATAAGTGAGTGCTGTTCACGGGGTAAGTTCCATGTCTTAATGTATAGTTGTGGAACTTAGGAAAACAAGCTATTGGGGAGTTGGGTAGAGACGGGGAGAGGGAAGGTGAGATAGTTGATAGATGAGCAGGCTAGTCTGGGTTTCTACAGGGGTAGATCCAATTATTATTGAGGTAGTTGGGTAGAGAAGGGGAGAGAAAAAGAGAGATACGAGACAGATGAGCAGGCTAGTCTGGGTTTATACATGGGCAGAGCCATTTATTATTAAGGCACAGTTTGATATTTTTCTTGAAGAGAGGAGGAGAAGTCAGGGATGTAATATCAGCAGGTAGATTGTTCCAGTGTTTCCCAACAGAGTTGGAGAATAAGCAATGTCCAGCAGAGTTATTGGGTATAAATCTTTTTATCAGTAGTTTATTAGAGGAGCGTAGATGTTTCAGGTAGTAGTACAGGGTAATGAGGCTAGTGAGTATAGGAGTTTTGGTAGGTAGGTACAGGGTTTTGTGGGTTATAATATGTTGTTGTAGTTTGATCTGATTAGGTAGTTAAAGCCAGCCAAGTTGTTTTAGGTTAGTGCAGTGATGAGTCCTAAAAGGAGATCTGGTTGCAAATCTAGCTATGTTGTTGTAGGATCTAGCTAGTATATTTAGGTTTTTTTTTGACAGGTTGGTGTAGATGGGACATGCATAGAGTAGAGTAGAGATTAGATGGGTCTTGGCTAGGGTGATTCTTGTATACATATATAAATATAATATGTATATATATATATATATATATATATATATATATGAACATATCTACATGCAAATGCCTACATTTATAGATATATATGTCTACATCTACATGTCTAAATATATACAGCAAAGTATATATATATATATATATATATATATATATATATATAGATATATATATATATATATATATATATATAGAGATAGATATATATATATATATATATATAGAGATAGATATATATAGATATATGTAGATATATACGGATATAGTTATATTTATGTAAGTATATATATATATATATATATATATATATATATATATATATATATACATATATATACGGACATACATCTGTAGATGCCAATGGGAAAATAACTAAAACGTATATGTCCACATGCACCGTTAATGGGGTTGATAGGCTCCAAACAATATACGTCTTGTACGAATAGGTATACCCCCCACAGTGAAACACATCCAGACTGCAATACACTACCATGTGTTGCA
This sequence comes from Protopterus annectens, assembly GCF_019279795.1. NCBI lineage: Eukaryota > Metazoa > Chordata > Ceratodontiformes > Protopteridae > Protopterus > Protopterus annectens. Next base: position 1,177,682,684 of record NC_056726.1, on the reverse strand, counting down.
GATCCCATAACCAGGGCTTGACATGATATGGGCACAAGATGTTAACAGTACTACATCCCACCTCTATGATGTCAGGCTGGTATCAGTAACATATCATGCAGTACAGTTTGGCTCACATAGGAAATGTACTATGTGGAAGCTATCAGCATCCTTAGGATACAGATACACATGCACATATATGCAGATACACACACACATATGTATATGTGTGTGTGTATATATATATATATATATATATATATATATATATATATATATATAGTATGCATATATAGATATATGTCTATGTAGCTATATATGTATGCACATCCTGTGTTTACAGATATGCCTAGTTATGTTGGTATATATATATATATATATATATATATATATATATATATATATATATATATATATGTAGATATCTATAACTGTATGTGTATACCATGCATATCTATTCTTATATACCTACTACTGTCAATATATATGTAGATATCCATACTGTATCTCTCTCTATATATGTGTAGACATATATTGTTCTGCATATGTTTATATCCAGGTGTTTATATGTATGTATATGTATGTATGTATATATATAGATATATATATATATATATATATATATATATATATATATATACATATACATATCTATATATATGTCAATATGTATATGTGTATATATCTATATAGATATCTGAGTAATTATATATGCATATATTTTCACCATATGTCCTGAACATGGAGTGTAGCCCTACCTCACCACCTATAGTCCCAACTTCATAGTGCATGGGGATGTCAGGTGTGTATAGCAGGTATATTTGTAGACTATTGTTACTGTAATAGGGATTGTCTTCACAGGCATGGTTTGTTTGGGAGGTCACATCTGCTTTTAAAATGAGCACCATTGGCTACTGACAGGAATCATAAGGACATCCAAGTACAGTACCTCTGCTAGCATGTAAGGCTTCTGCGGACTACAACAGAGAGATTAGCTAATATATGTGGACATTCTGACATACTCTGGACAGTCCAGAGGTGTACACAGAACCCCTTAGTGCAAGACATCTGGACCAAGCCTGACAATGTGGATGTTAACAGCCATGTAGATGGGTATAATGCGTAACAACTGGTATACAAATTTCCCCATAGGTTATGCATTCACACATTCCTGTCTGTTCTGACACATAACCACTGGTACAGATGTTCCATGACCACATACTACCCACTAGATATTGACATACGTCTATACAGCATCCCACTGCTCTGAATGACATATGTGACTGTTAAGCGAGGACTAGCAGCAGTACAGCTGACAAGTATCTGGACATCACATCTCACTGGGTAAGTAGACTAAGTTGCTAGGCATGTAACAAAACACTGTGCAGGCTACAGGCAGACTGGTCAACACTGGCCTACATTTTCTATTGGGAAATGCACATGTACCTGCATATATAGCAGGCTATACAGACATGTCACAGCACAGAGTACAATACATCAGTGTGAAAGTGCATAACCACAGCCACAGCCATGTATGGTACGCTAGTGTTATAATATAATATATGGACTATTTGTTCAACGCCATCCTCATATGTGCCACTCACACACTGACCCTACATTTACTGGGCTGCTACACAGTCTGGAATGGTGCCTGTCTGTGGTACGGGACATGTGTGTGTGTATGGCCCTACAAACATGTAAGCCAATAGGGTAACATACAGTGGAACAGCATGTAACTTCAGATAGAAAGGGACCAAGAATAATGACATCTACGACTGTCTGTACACAGGCCAATGTAGGTATTATCAATACACACACTGTTGACATTCACTTTACATACACAAACCTCAGTACTGTACACACAACCACAGAATGTCTAGGTGATGTCATCAGATATAACCCCTACTATACATAACATGTGTAGCAGTCTGATATCTCACTGGCTTATCAGTTATGATGTCACTAATGGTGTATAGCACATATGCACCTCTTACTGCATGACATATGTACAAAGGTTGACAGAGTTGTGGCTGGAGACACATACACAGGGCCAATATTGACATGTTGCTGTGATAACCTTATATATTTACTGTTGTAACAAGGTTTGTTGCAACTTATGTCCTATGAGGGATATGAAGTCAGTAACTCTCATGGCTGTCACCATCTACAGACTGCAATCCTCACACTACCTTTTGCACTCCACAGATAGGTGCTCTGTGGGTAACACATGAAACAAAAGGCATCACACACTGCCCAGTCTGCAGATGACCCTACAGATGGAGTTCCCTCATAAACATAGCACTGACATGGCAGTTATCAAAACATGTAGGACAGCCATATCCACATACACCCTGTTAAACTAACATTCTCTAAATGCAGTATTGCAGCACTTACAGTCTGTAGTCAGGTCAGGCACATCCCCCTCCTGTGTGATGCCCTGTTTCAACAGTGTATGTTGTTAGAGGTAAAACCCCAATCCAACTGAGATGCTATTTGCCAAACAACAGAATATGTTTCTGCTCACAGTGAATGAAAATGCCCAATACCAACATGATGTTCCCAGATATTGGAGTGTGTCACATGCATACTGGCAATGTGGATGTTCCCACAGCTGTTCCACATGCAATCAGCTAGAGGAGGGCTGCAGTTTGTGCAGTGGCGTCCAGATGATCATGAGCATCAGTTAAAATACACATGCTGCTGCCTAAGCAAAGCAGGTGCATGTCTCCACATACACCAGAGAGGGAGTGAGAGAGGCAGACAGAGGCAAAGTAAAGTCAGGGAGGGCTGAGACAGTAAAACATAAGCATGTTTGTGTCACACACCTACCAGCACAAAATATCAAACCCCTGATTACTGTGTTGTGCTATCACATTTCTATGCAGTTATCAGATGTGCCGCATAGGTTACATGTTGAGGAGTCCTCAAAATGTATATGTGATGGTGAGTGGAATCTGCAACTGGGATATGGTCACTATATGGTAGGTGTAGTACATGTGCCTGTCCACATGAACAGGTGCCAGTATCAACACAGCCACACTCTCACAGGGACACACACACATTGCCACACATGGCAAGGCCAGGAATACAAGTCATTACTAATGAGATTGCCACAACACATTATTTTGCAGGTATCACATGCACCACAGGGGTCATACAGAGGTTATATGGGCAAGGGGTATGTGGCGGTGTCTGACATTGGACAGCATGCTTCAGTATGCAAATGGGGGTTGTAGTGAGTCTAAATGTGATCATACGCATCATACAAGACACACACACACACACACACACACACACACACACACACACACACACACACACACACACACACACACACACAGGGTGCCAGTACTGACATGCATGGGTGTATTGCTTCATGAGTGTGTAGTGCCAGAAAGCTATACAAGGCTAGCTGATGGGTATACCTTGGCATCAGCCCACATGACAGTGGTCTGCATTGTGGCTCAGGGGTGTAGTTACTGGATTTGACTACACAGGTGGGTATTGTATTCACCATCCAATCACCTGGTTGACTATTGTGTGTGGCCATTGCTTTGCATTGCTTGCCATGTATGTGTTCCTTAGTCCATGACATGGATGGTGCCCGGGATCTGCACACCTCCCACATGCATGTACAGTGACATGTGGAACTGCACCTGGGGTATCTGGCCCATGTTGTGTACACAGATTATCATCAGATGTGCCAGTCCTGGCCTTATGTCACTGGAACTGTTAATGGACAGCAGGTTGACTCTGCACCTACACTGATATCATGATACCAGTATTCCTTGCTGTCAGTGATATCTGTCCAAACAGGGCTTGTGTTTCAGGGATGGTACGTCCTTTGTGGGTCACATTTGATGGCATCACAGGTGTTGCAGGTGTCCAGTGGGGAACAGGGGTGAAATGCACTGTTGGCTTATACCTGCCTATTGGACTGATGGACAGGGAGCCATGCCCTTCTGTAGCCCACTGCAATCTCACCATGGTTACTATCAGTGGCCAATATGCAGGGTACTACCACCATAGTGGGTGTTGCCTAGGCAAGTGTATGTGTGTATGAGACATGGGTTGAGAGTGTTCCCTGGGTAATACAAGGGTTGCTAACGTAGTTCAGCTGGCATTGATGTCACACGTAGGGGTATGGATTTGCACCCCAGCTTCTCAGCTATATCACATCTGTTATCCATGTACGGTGGACATTGTGATATATACTAGGGTCACCATATAAGAAGTTTGCAAAACCCACTCCACATTGAGTCCAGTTGTTATACACACACACCTCCACACAGGATACGAATGACAAACACAGACACGCACACCTACCTGTCATGGCTGGGATTAGAACTCCTACCTAACTAGTATATTACACTACAGCAGTACGCAGTTATAGAATGTGCCACAGAGATTACTGGAGTATTTTTCCCCAAAAAATGATTTCACAGTGAATGACATCAGCAGGATTGCCAAAGTAGAGCATTTGAATTGTAGGGAGTGTGACTAGCCTAAAATGCGTTGCTCCCTACACAGACATGGAAACACACACTAAACATTCACAACTGCCATGTGTGGGAATAGAACCCCTACCAGAGTTCTATATCACACTACAGCATGATTCTGTTATAGGACGCACTACTGGGATTGCTAGAGTGCCCTTTCCCCAAAGCTGTATTTCAGTGAATGACATCAGCATGATTAGCAAAGTAGGGCATTTGAATTGTACTGAGCGTGAGTAGTTTAAAATGCATTGCTCCCTACACAGAAATAGAAACATAGACAGCTGCCATGTGTGGTAATAGAACCCTTAACAGAGTTCTGTATCACACTACAGCATTGTGCTGTTATAGGATGCACCATGGGGACTGCTGGTGTCCTCTTTCCCCAAAGGTGTATTAAACAGTGAATGACATCAGCAGGATTGCCAAAGTAGGGCGTTTGAATTGTATGGAGTGTGACTAGCCTAAAAAGCATTGCTCTCTACACAGACAGAGACAAACACACACACCATTGCCATGTCTGGGATTATAACTCCTACCTAATTAGTTTATCATACTACAGCAGTACACAGTTATAGGCTGCACCACAGAGATTATTGGGCTCCACTTTTCCCAAAGGTGTATTTCAAGGTGGATGACATTAGCAGCCTTGCCAAGGTAGGGCATTTGAATTGTAGGGAGTACGACTAGCCTGAAACAGAGACAAACACACACACAGGTGCCATCTCTGGGATTATAACTTCGACCTACCTAGTTTATCACACTACAGCAGTACACAGTTATAGGACACACCATGGCGAATACTGGGCTATGCCTTTCCCAAAGGTGTATTTCAAGGTGGATGACATCAGCAGCCTTGCCAAAGTAGGTCATTTGAATTGTATGGAGTGTGACTAGCCTAAAAAGCATTGCTCTCTCTACAAAGACAAACACACACAGTTGCCATGTCTGGGATTAGAACTCCTACCAAACTAGTGTACCACACTACAGCAGTACACAGTTATAGGACACACCATGGATATTACTAGGCTACACCTTTCCCAATGGTGTATTTCAAGGTGGATGACATCAGCAGACTTGTCAAAGTAGAGCATTTGAATTGTAGGGAGTATGACTAGCCTAAAAAACATTGATCTTTACACAGACAAACAGACACACAGTTGCCATGTCTGAGATTAGAACTCCTACCAAACTAGTTTTTCACACTACAGCAGTACGCATTTACACGATGCACCATGGAAATTATGAGGCTGCACCTTTCACAAGGGTGTATTTCAAAGTAGATGACCTCAGTAGGCTTGCCGTAGTAAGGCTATAGAGAGGGCAGTGTGTGTGTGTATGGGCCATAACCCATTCATCTAGAGGTTGACACACCACATGCAGGCACACGCAGAGTTATATTTCACAGGTACGTGTATACAGCTGCTAGATGACTACTGCCTTGTACAATCATGATGCACAGCTAGCACTTACACCACATAGTCCATCATGCTGACAGATACCAGTGGTTAAGGTCTACAGTGAGTGACATCCAAACCTCATGTGGTTGTAGCCATTTGGCTGTGTGCTGGGTGGGACAGGCCTCATAATGTATGGCCCCTTCTGACAGTCACTCTATTCCACACATCTGTGTACATCTACTTTTGGATTATTATAGTGTGTTGTCCTTGGATATATGCCTGTATTCCTATCCAGTGTGTGTGTGCAAAGCATGAGTGCTGCATACTGAGGAATGTCTGCACTAACATCTGCAAATGCCAGATATGTCTGGTCCACTGTTTGCAGACATGACCTTCATTTGTTTAAGTGTGTGAGCATGCCCAGTATCCCCTTCTGTATTGCATGTGTGTATCTATTCCAAGTAGTTTGTACTGCAGTGCAGACCTTTGTGTTGTACACCTACAGGTAGTATACTGTTTCTGCAGGGTATCCATCAATCATTTGGCAATATGGGGACGAACTGTGCAGGGGTTATTGTGTGCTGTAGATGACTGTGTCTGAGCTACTTCAGCTGCATGGTACTGCTGTTAGCAGAGATATTCAGACATGTATACTGTTATACACAGTGATGTTTTTTGTCCTCATGTACTGTCACATGGACATTCTTGCTCACAGTGATGACTTGGGGGACAAGGTTGACTGCAGCTGTGTCCAGTATTGTGGGCAGACACCTACAAATTCACGGTATGTTATACCATTCTGGAGGGGCTGCTGCAGACACTTGGTGCCTGGTTTGTGTATCCAGTTCAGCACCTTGGTACAGTGCTGGCAGAGGATCCCATACTTGTAAGCACATCAACATGGCAGTATGGCCGTATCTTACTGTGGCACTGCCTCACATCTGTACAGATTTGCACATGTTAGTCAGAGGAAGGGGCCATGGCTCAGGAAATTTACCCTATTGTGGTGTACGAGCAGGTGTGTAGCCACCCATTTATGTGTTTGCAGCTAGGTATAGTGTGCACACAGCTTGGTGTCAGATGCTGCACATTCCATGCTACCCATGCTCCCACACCCCCCTCTGTTATTCTAACATCTTCCATACATTATGCATGCATTTTCTGATACTTTCCATAAGGGTATCACCACATCACAGGTGTCTGTTAATGTAGGTTACAATTCATGCAGTGGGACATGGTAGACATGTTATTGTGGTTTGTCCACATAGCTTTGCATATGGCTTAAATGGAGTGTGTTATGCTGTTATTTGGGTGTCCATGACATAACATGCATTGGCAGTATGTGTGAGACATGGGCCTTTGGCAGGCATCTGTGTGGCATTAGGTGGTGTTGCAAGCCAGATGTGGCAGGCTTTTGTATTCTATCAGTCCTACAGTCCCAGACCACCATACAGTATATTCCCCTGGGGTGACAGGGTAAATGTAATACCTTCTATCAGTCTTGATCAGGTGGTGTGCATGCTGGCAGGGTGCTACCTACAGCTGGAGACACACCTGCATGGGACACCTGCACTGCATGCTGCAGTCTTCAGCTATTGCCATATATAGGTGTGGTCATACTGTACCCATTCCCCACAGCAGTGATATTGCTAGAGAGTTGTCTGTGGATGGTGTTTGTGTGTCTGGGTGCATGTGTGCTATGGACACTACTTGCATCTGACACACAGATATGCAAGGGGCATTACAGTTAAGCAGCATGTGCAAGTACATCAGCTGATTCCCAATATGTCAGTCCTACCTTCTTTGTGATCTGCAGGTGTTCAGGCTGACATCACTGGTATCCCCTACTACAGGTCCTGTTACTGTGATGCATACCTGTATGTACAAATCCAAGGGTGTCACCATTTCACAGTGACACAATATATACTATATGTCTGGGGTACATTCCCCTGTGTACTGCTTATCTATCTAGCCCAACAGCCATGCCATGTCAGTCTTTCAAATGGTGACACATATTATCACCATACATTTACAGTGGCTTACTTCTAGCATGTGTTTTACTGGTGGGGATTGTCTTTGGCACAGCAGCCATGGGGACTTGTCCCCGTTATCAGCAGTAGTGGACAATGGCCACCAGGTCTTACTTCAACATGCATACATACTGACCACACTCACACATTTTGAAACACACACCATCCTAACACACATAGACCTGCATATTGTGCAAATGCTACAACCTATCCTGCTACCTTGGCCAACTCTGCCATCTGTGCTCCACTCGGATTATACCTACTCATACATGTTACTACATTGCTACAAAGGATTGGGGGGCACACCTGAGTGTTACTACATTTCTACACTGGATTGGGGGAAGGGGCAGACCTGTCTGTTTCCACATGTCTACATAGGCATTAGGGGGCACACCTGACTGTTACTACATTTCTACATAGGATTGTGGGGTGACATACCTGACTGTTTTTACATTTTTACACAGGATTGGGGGCACACCTGACTGTTACTACATTTCTACACAGGATTGGGGGGATACACCTGACTGTTTCTACATGTCTGCATGGGAGTGGGAGGACACACCTGACTGTTACTACATTTCTACATAGGGTTGTAGGGGGGACACACCTGACTGTTTTTACATTTCTATACAGGATTGGGGGGCACACCTGACTATTACTACACTTCTACACAGGATTGGGGGCACACCTTACTGTTTCTACATATCTACATAGGATGGGGGGGCATATCTGGCACATGCACACATTCGCTTTGACTGTACTGAAATGTCAGGGACTCCATTTCATTCTATATTCTATACTAACATACTGACTAGAGGCATATCAGTGTACTACAGGTCCTAGCTTTGGCTGCCCTACATATTCGTGTCTAACTTCCTACCCTTCAGAACTAACATCTCACTGCCTGACCTGCTGTAGTCTGTCTGTCTATGCCTGGGGGGTAGGGTACCCATAGGCATCATTCAAAGGCCATAGCACAGGCTCTGTTTGAGTTTGTCTACACCTGTCCTGCTGGCTGAAACTGTTGTTGGGTATGTGAACCTCCCTGACTGGTATGTGTGAGTCATATGGACACACATGTCGCCCAGCACATTGACTGCAGTGGGTTTTTTCACCCTGTGCTGTACGGGCAACTATGGTGCCTCCAGTATGTGTTACAGATGTCATGGTGCCACTATGGGTGTCTACTATCTGCTGCCATAACATTCTGCAACCCAATTCCCTTGCATGCTCATATCCATACCATAGATACAGGTAACGACACATTCTACTCCATTTGGCAATTGGTAGGTTGATTGACTTAGCTTGTGGGTGTGCCAGGATTGAGGATAGTACTGGAGGGCTATCTATGTCAGATGCACATAGTACAATCCCTATACAGGTAGTGTCATGTTTGGCATCCCTTTTACTGTATGTGCGAGTCAGAGAGAGGTGTCATTCCCTGGGTCCCTACTGTGTCAGTGTTTGTGTTATGCGTTGTGTCTTTGCCATGGCCTGGGCATACTGGGTATGCATCCATCTGCCTACTGGGGGAGGCTCACGTTGTTCCTCCTCCAAGTCACTCTGTACCCATGCAGGCCTTGGCACTGGTGGGGGGCTGTGTGGCCCTGCCCCATGCTGTTCCTGCTGCAGCTGTTTCCACAGGATCATATTTTGTAGCATGGCACATATCATAACAATTTGAGTACATGTAGCTGGTGTGTACTACAAGGCTCTACCGAATGTGTCCAGACACCGGAACCATGACTTAAGCATCCCAAACACATGCTTTATTATAAGTCTGGTCTGTGCATGTGCCTCATTATGGAGTTCTTGTTCAGGTGTGTGTGCATTTCTGATGGGTAACATCAGCCATGGATCCAGTGTGCAAAATGCATCCCTTACTAGGTGACCGTAGGGGATGTCCCCATTGACAAATTTCTGGTACAGCTGCGTCAGATGCCAAATCTGTTAGCAGAGATATTCAGACATGTATACTGTTATACACAGTGATGTTTTTTGTCCTCATGTACTGTCACATGGACATTCTTGCTCACAGTGATGACTTGGGGGATAAGGTTGTCTGCAGCTGTGTCCAGTATTGTGGGCAGACACCTACATATTCACGGTATGTTATACCGTTCTGGAGGGGCTGCTGCAGACACTTGGTGCTTGGTTTGTGTATCCAGTTCAGCACCTTGGTACAGTGCTGGCAGAGGATCCCATACTTGTAAGCACATCAACATGGCAGTATGGCCGTATCTTCCTGTGGCACTGCCTCACATCTGTACAGATTTGCACATGTTAGTCAGAGGCAGGGGCCATGGCTCAGGACATTTACCCTATTGTGGTGTACGAGCAGGTGTGTAGCCACCCATTTATGTGTTTGCAGCTAGGTATAGTGTGCACACAGCTTGGTGTCAGATGCTGCACATTCCATGCTACCCATGCTCCCACACCTCCCTCTGTTATTCTAACATCTTCCATACATTACGCATGCATTTTCTGATACTTTCTATAAGGGTATCACCACATCACAGGTGTCTGTTAGTGTAGGTTACAATTCATGCAGTGGGACATGGTAGACATGTTATTGTGGTTTGTCCACATAGCTTTGCATATGGCTTAAATGGAGTGTGTTATGTTGTTATTTGGGTGTCCATGACATAACATGCATTGGCAGTATGTGTGAGACATGGGCCTTTGGCAGGCATCTGTGTGGCATTAGGTGGTGTTGCAAGCCAGATGTGGCAGGCTGTTGCATTCTATCAGTCCTACAGTCCTAGACCACCATACAGTATATTCCCCTGGTGTGACAGGGTAAATGTAATACCTTCTATCAGTCTTGATCAGGTGGTGTGCATGCTGGCAGGGTGCTACCTACAGCTGGAGACACACCTGCATGGGACACCTGCACTGCATGCTGCAGTCTTCAGCTATTGCCATATATAGGTGTGGTCGTACTGTACCCATTCCCCACAGCAGTGATATTGCTAGAGAGTTGCCTGTGGATGGTGTTTGTGTGTCTGGGTGCATGTGTGCTATGGACACTACTTGCATCTGACACACAGATATGCAAGGGGCATTACAGTTAAGCAGCATGTGCAAGTACATCAGCTGATTCTCAATATGTCAGTCCTACCTCCTTTGTGATCTGCAGGTGTTCAGGCAGACGTCACTGGTATCCCCTACTACAGGTCCTGTTACTGTGGTGCATACCTGCATGTACAAATCCAAGGGTGTCACCATTTCACAGTGACACAATAAATACTATATGTCTGGGGTACATTCCCCTGTGTACTGCTTATCTATCTAGCCCAACAGCCATGCCATGTCAGTCTTTCAAATGGTGACACATATTACCACCATACATTTACAGTGGCTTACTTCTAGCATGTGTTTTACTGGTGGGGATTGTCTTTGGCACAGCAGCCATGGGGACTTGTCCCCGTTATCAGCAGTAGTGGACAATGGCCACCAGGTCTTACTACAACATGCATACATACTGACCACACTCACACATTTTGAAACACACACCATCCTAACACACATAGACCTGCATATTGTGCAAATGCTACAACCTATCCTGCTACCTTGGCCAACTCTGCCATCTGTGCTCCACTCGTATTATACCTACTCATACATGTTACTACATTGCTACAAAGGATTGGGGGGATTCAACCACAATTGAAGTAAGATCCATCAGATTTGGCAGGGGGGGTACTGCCAGCTCATTGTTGACAACCAACTGTACTTTGTGTCCCTCAACCAACTTTTAGTAAATGCTATAGCAACTCCTCTCCCCTTCCCCTGCTTCTGCCTTGTCCCCTTGGGGCTTCTAACTTCCTTATTTGTAAAGTTCACATCTTATCCTTGGTACCCTTTCTCCATTTGCCCTAATACTCAGTAAAGTGATTTTCAGCTCTCAGTAAGGACTCCAAGTCCTTTTCCTGCCAGTCTATAAGCACTTGCTTTATTTTATTTTGTACAGCGTCTTGCAGACCTTGCACAAAAGCATCTGCAATACCTGGCTTAGCTTGTTCTTCTGGATCTGGTATTCCTGAATGTTTAGCAAACACTACTTTAGGAAGACTCAAATAATCTTTAGGAGCTTCACCTTTATTTTGTTTACATGCTTGCATCTTAGACCAATCTGTCTTAACTTGACACAATCTGTAATTTTATTTAACCTCATCCTTTTGTCCATAAGTGCATTCCCTATGACAGTAAAATCTATTAATTCCAGCTTTTCAAGCAACTGTTTTCTTATTTCATCTGAAGTGACTACCTGAAGTAACTAGTTCAAATCTGTCAAAGTAGGGTTGCAACATTCTATTATAGTTTTTAATTCCTCTTTAAACCTTAACAAATCTTCTCTAATATTTGTAAAACTTTACAACATAGTATGCAAATCAACAGGGGTCCGGGGGTGTGCGTGTGAAAAAGCTCTATATTATTAGCAGCTCATATTTCTCTTGGTGGTGTCAAAAGATCTTCTACAGATGCAACAGCCTCTTGTCATACCCTTTTGTGTGAGCATGTGCAGAGAGCCAAATATGTGCCACATGCTAGTGTTCCTGCTGGAGAGGAAGAAACTTGTGTGAAATGAGGGAAGGAAGAAGAAACCTGTCCTACTGCAGAAGCCTGCTCTGAAGATGAGAGTTGAACAGGGGAACTAGGTTGAGATGTAACAATACCACACTGACCTGGTGTCCAATAGGCAGTTGACCAAAATGCAGAGGTCTGAGAAACAGTGGAATCTTGCACAGGAGCCACCCATACTAGTACATATGTGGGTGGGGGTGCAGTAGCTGCTGGAGGATTATCATCCTCTACTGAAGTTTCTGCTTTTTAGTCATCCCCAGTTTGTTCCAAACCTGCCAAGATAGGATGAAGGGATCCCTTTTTACTGGTCTATCCTGCCTTCTTAACTTCTTTTCCCTGCTGTTGTAACTTTTTATTAGTATCCTGTAATCTCCTTAATGCTGATTCCTTTTCCCTTTTAAGGGCTTCAGTATACCAGGAAAAAAGTACTGCCTATTATTCTCCACTCATTTTATTTTTCTTTTCTTCTAAAATATCCCTCAGATTCCCTGATTTATCTTTATCATAAGTTCCCTTTAATGGAAATATTTCACAAAGGCAATTTTTTGTGAGCTGAAACCATTCATTCATATATTTTAAACCTTTCTTCCCATAATTGTGGTACATAAAATATGCAAGTGTTCCCTTTCCATGGACTTGAGCCTGCCTACTCAGCGTTGTTCCCATTTCCCCTAGTAAGACTTACCTTGTGGATACTGGTAATTCTGCAGAAATGACTACACCAATGCATTGCAGTGTATTTTAAAATATTTTAGCCCTCATGATTCTCGCTTAGTGCTTCACATGAACACTTCATGCATTTTAAAACACGAGCCATCTGTGTTAAATTTATTGTGACATTCAGTACCAGTCAACACAGTGATCCTTGCAAAGACTCATCCCTTGTTTCCACAGATAGTTGCAACAATTCATTAACTTTCGGAAACTAGACTTTCCAATATAACATAATATAACATAACATAACATCCCTGAACTCATTCAGCACTTTTGCCTTCAACTGTTTGTCAGTACAATATAGCTTTTTAACAGAGAGTATACAATTATAAGGCACTAAATTTATACATCTGTTTTTCCTTTGACAGAAACATATCATATATGTGAAGAAATTACAAGTTAAGGTGTATTTATTGAAGAATAAACATGCAACATAATATTTTTTTTGCAACAGAGGTGATCTTTGCCTGGCATATATGACATCTCTGGATCCTGTTTTGATGAACCTTTGCATATCTGAAAAACAGAATCAGAACTACTAGATTAAAAAAAAAAATAACATTTGTTTGGGACATAAATAGAACAAGTTGCAGTGACAGATATGTTTCTTAGAGAATCCCCACTCTCTGGAACAGCTCCCCATCCATGTGAAGGAAAGTTCCTCCCTATCCTATTTAAGTGCAACTTGGACCAGTGGATGGTTAACTGGAAATCACCCCTTGTCTGGCACCAATGTCTCTGATGAACAGAGGCAGTCAGTAAATCATCAAGTATAAAAAAAAATTGAGAGAAAGGCGTATCCCAGATGACTGGAGAATAAGCATACTCGTGCCAGTAACAAAAAACAAAAAAGGCAGAGAAAGCACGAAGTGAACACAACCAGAAATAGCGTATGAAAGGTTTAATCTCCGCTTTCGTTAAAACAAACTTCTTCAGAATACAACACACATAATCAAACACATCGCTTAAATAAACAGGTTAATCAGTACATCATGTGATTAATTACGTACTTAGCCAAAAATTTAAAAAGATACCATTGAGTAAAGCCTAAAAACTAAAAAACTGAATAAAAACTTCAAATGTACTATCCTGACAATAACTCAAGTAACCTATTCCTATCTACATTTTTATTTTTAAAAAATTATTATTAAATTTTTAGAAATGGAAAGTTTACGATGTTTTAGAAAACATTTCAGACTAATAGTGTCATTTAACCCGGTACACCAAATTAACTCTCGGTCGGGTTTCCCTCAATTTACTCTGGGTGATGTAGGATTAATTATTAATTATTTGGATGTGCATCTTTGGTGGGATCTTGCTGACAATTGTTTTCAAAGCAAAATACATAGAAAAAGAACCTTTACTAACGGATATTTACATTTCTCTAGTGGCCACCCAAAGCACATTATTAAAAACATCCCTAGGGGACAATTTATAAGGGCCAGCCGCATGACCACTAGAGAGATAGACGTTTTACACGAATTTCACTACATTGTGTACCTGTTTAGTCTTAGGGGTTATGAAGAGAACTTTTTAATGAATACAGGAACCGAGGTTTTTAACAAACGTGATTTGTTCTTTCCACCAATATTGACAAAGGGTTTCACTAAAGAACGGAACCAGGATTTTGAAGCTAATGCAGGGGTTAGGAACCAAGTTAACATAGAGCATTATTGCTCTTTTGAAATGAGCTCAGACTGCCTTAGGATTAAAAAGATACTAGAAGACAATTGGAAAGTTATTAAAGGGAACCAGGACATTACTAATGTAGTGGGTTACAAACCCAATTTTGTGTTCCGCAAAAACAATACGTTGAAAACCATTTTAGAGAGAGCCACTACTAGTAACATATTACCCACTTTTAGTAACAACGGCAGAAAAGGGATGTTTAGATGTGAAAATTGCACTGTATGTCGTTTTATTTTTGAAGGTCCATTCATTAACGTTGTAACCTCTGACAGGATTTTAGAGGTGCCAAGTTACGTTAACTGCACAAGTGGTGGGCTTATTTACATTGCTTTATGTTCCGTGTGCCCAGCTTTCTATGTTGGTATGACCACTAGAAGCTTGGGCACACGTATTAAAGAACATTTATATGCCATCAAGACCAAAAACCACAACAATGCTCTATTTAGACACTCAATTTCTTGCACCATTTTTAAAAAATTTATGTTCAGCGTGTTAGAATTATGCACACACGACGGCAGGGCTGGTGATTTCAGGAATTACGTGGAACAACGAGAGGTTTTATGGCAGATAAAACTTTTTTCTGATAACCCTCCCGGGTTAAATGACACTATTAGTCTGAAATGTTTTCTAAAACATCGTAAACTTTCCATTTCTAAAAATGTAGATAGGAATAGGTTACTTGAGTTATTGTCAGGATAGTACATTTGAAGTTTTTATTCAGTTTTTTAGTTTTTAGGCTTTACTCAATGGTATCTTTTTAAATTTTTGGCTAAGTACGTAATTAATCACATGATGTACTGATTAACCTGTTTATTTAAGCGATGTGTTTGATTATGTGTGTTGTATTCTGAAGAAGTTTGTTTTAACGAAAGCGGAGATTAAACCTTTCATACGCTATTTCTGGTTGTGTTCACTTCGTGCTTTCTCTGCCTTTTTTTGTTTTTTGTTATTTGTTTATTTGAGTGGCTTTTGTTTTACGTGGTTTTATTTAGCTCAATCATGGCAGAGATAGCCGATGATACCCTTTTGAATATGTCGGTTCATTCTACGCCGACCTCTGGGGCTGATAAAGCCGGAGATTTACTGATAGCGACGCTAATGGACATTCAGGTATCACTGAAGTATTTGGTTACTAAAGCAAAAGCTGCGGACAACATTTTACATGCTTCTAGTCCAACCGGAACTAATGAGGAATTGGATACTGTTATTGACTTGGATGGATCCCCCCACGGAAACCTAAGGTGTGGTAACAGGAAATCGAACGAAACATCTAAAATAAACAGCAGTGAGAACGCCTGCTGCTTCCAGCTTCTGAATCGAGAAAATAACCCATTTTTCAGTTTAAACCGGGGGTCCTTTGATAGTAACGATGGAGAGATCAACACCCAACGGGACCTGTTATTGAGACTTCTTAAGAGGTACAAATCTTTGGAGATTGAAAATCACTATTTTTCAAGGTGTATTGAACTTGGAGTCGTCCCCAAGGGTCTCCGGTTCTTTAAATGTCCTAACGGCATTAATGTAGGACATCCGTTTTTTAGTTCTTTAGTTGATTTTTTTAATGATGCAGGTATTCGTTTTCTACAATTGCTCATTGAAAATAATGTTAACAAAATGTCTATGTTAACCAGAGAGATTAAAGAAGCTGAGGACTTCATTAAGCAACGGCTTTCGGAAAGCCGTTTTAAAACCATTTTTGTTCATTTGACTAACGAATTAGATTTGCATATCAATGAGGTCACTATGAGAAAGAAGTCAAAACTAGATTGTGACATTAATATTTACGATCAGAAAGCAGCTTACAACTATTTTGTACCGGGTTTCCGTAACTCCACGGCCCAAAAACAAAGGTCGAACTTTGTTCATCAGCCTAGTAGTTCTTGCTTTCTTTCATCCAAGCATTTTCAAAGTAACGCTGACACGTTTATTAACAGTAGTTCCAACTACAACGTGTCTTTTCCACCTTTGGTACCTTGTCCTGTTTTTTCTAAACAAGGCTCTAACTCGGATGGGACTTTGGACTGTAATAAGACTGTTGTTACTAATAAACCATCTGATGGCCACCCTAGTAATTCTACCGACCCTGTGGTCATCATCGCTAACAACAAAGACAAAGTAGTGACTTTACCTACTGACGTTTCTTCCAAAAAGAACAATTCTAATACTTTTGGCAGGAGCTCAGTGCTGACCAGAAGTAGGACTTTTTTGGGCTCAAGTTCGTCAGGGGACGAGGAATAGACGATTTTACAGGGGACTTTGGTATTATTAACTTAACTGACTTTTCTTTCACCCCGGTTGAATTATCTGTGTTAAAATATGGCTTTAATTTTATTCCGAGCCAGAAGGCTGACTATAGTAGAACTATTATAGACATTAAAAAATTTACCAGGCAATTAAATCTGTCTTTTTTGATGCATGGTATCTTTGAAAACACTAACATAGTTAGTAAACCTTCCAGTTTTGTTCCTAATTTACACTACACAATTAAGTCTTACGAGGAATTATGTATTAAAGACGTGAATTTATTGTTCAAAAGAAAAAATTTCTATCATGACAACTTAGGTTATGGAGAAAGACAAGCATTAAAACACCTAAAAGAGCTAGCTTCTAGCTTTAGATTTATGAAAAGTGACAAGGGTTCAAATATAGTAGTTATGAAACACGATGATTATTATAAGAAAATGTCCGATATTTTAGACAACAACTGTGAATATGAGACAATTGCACTGTTTGACATCATGAAATGTTTTAATAAGGTGAACTCTTATGTATATGATGCTTTAATGTGTGGTGAAATTACTTTAAGTCTTTACAACTTTTGTGTGGTTGATAACCCTAAGATTGGGGTTATTTTTGGAATTCCAAAAACCCACAAAGACGTTATAAATCCTCCTTTACGTCCAATTGTGTCATCCCCACACTCTGTCACAGAGGGCATTTCTTTAATAATAGATGCTGTATTGGGGCCTTTATTAGAAAACCAACCATCTTTCATAAAAGACTCTTGGCACTTTCTTGATAAGGTAAAAACCTTTCAAGAAAAAAAGATTTTTGATCCAACAAAGCATATAGTTTTTACCTTAGACGTCAATTCTTTATACACCTGCATCCCCCACAATGATGGAGTAGAAGCGGTACGAAATTTCTTAGTTTTAAAGAAACTTCTAAATAGCTCTCAGATTTCCTTAGTTTGTAGATTTCTGGATATCATCTTGGAAAATAATTTTTTCTTGTTTAGGAACACTTACTATAGGCAAAAACGCGGGGTTGCTATGGGTTCTCCAGCTGCCCCAGCTTATGCCAACACAGTCATGGCTTGGTGGGAGGAAGAGTTTTTGTCTACCCTGGATACTAATTTCAAAATCTTGTTCTACGGTAGATATATTGATGATCTCATTTTTATTATTGAGAGAAATAAAACTAGTGTGGACAATATGGTACACCAAATTAACTCTCGGTCGGGTTTCCTTCAATTTACTCTGGGAGATGTAGGATTAATTATTAATTATTTAGATGTGCATCTTTGGTGGGATCTTGCTGACAATTGTTTTCAAAGCAAAATACATAGAAAAAGAACCTTTACTAACGGATATTTACATTTCTCCAGTGGCCACCCAAAGCACATTATTAAAAACATCCCTAGGGGACAATTTATAAGGGCCAGCCGCATGACCACTAGAGAGATAGACGTTTTACACGAATTTCACTACATTGTGTACCTGTTTAGTCTTAGGGGTTATGAAGAGAACTTTTTAATGAATACAGGAACCGAGGTTTTTAACAAACGTGATTTGTTCTTTCCACCAATATTGACAAAGGGTTTCACTAAAGAACGGAACCAGGATTTTGAAGCTAATGTAGGGGTTAGGAACCAAGTTAACATAGAGCATTATTGCTCTTTTGAAATGAGCTCAGACTGCTTTAGGATTAAAAAGATACTAGAAGACAATTGGAAAGTTATTAAAGGGAACCGGGACATTATTAATGTAGTGGGTTACAAACCCAATTTTGTGTTCCGCAAAAACAATACGTTGAAAACCATTTTAGAGAGAGCTACTACCAGTAACATATTACCCACTTTTAGTAACAATGGCAGAAAAGGGATGTTTAGATGTGAAAATTGCACTGTATGTCGTTTTATTTCTGAAGGTCCATTCATTAACGTTGTAACCTCTGACAGGATTTTAGAGGTGCCAAGTTACGTTAACTGCACAAGTGGTGGGCTTATTTACATTGCTTTATGTTCCGTGTGCCCAGCTTTCTATGTTGGTATGACCACTAGAAGCTTGGGCACACGTGATAAACATTTATATGCCATCAAGACCAAAAACCACAACAATGCTCTATTTAGACACTCAATTTCTTGCACCATTTTTAAAAAATTTATGTTCAGCGTGTTAGAATTATGCACACACGACGGCAGGGCTGGTGATTTCAGGAATTACGTGGAACAACGAGAGGTTTTATGGCAGATAAAACTTTTTTCTGATAACCCTCCCGGGTTAAATGACACTATTAGTCTGAAATGTTTTCTAAAACATCGTAAACTTTCCATTTCTAAAAATGTAGATAGGAATAGGTTACTTGAGTTATTGTCAGGATAGTACATTTGAAGTTTTTATTCAGTTTTTTAGTTTTTAGGCTTTACTCAATGGCATCTTTTTAAATTTTTGGCTAAGTACGTAATTAATCACATGATGTACTGATTAACCTGTTTATTTAAGCGATGTGTTTGATTATGTGTGTTGTATTCTGAAGAAGTTTGTTTTAACGAAAGCGGAGATTAAACCTTTCATACGCTATTTCTGGTTGTGTTCACTTCGTGCTTTCTCTGCCTTTTTTGTTTTTTGTTATTTGTTTACTTGAGTGGCTTTTGTGATACTCGTGCCAGTGTACAAGAACAAAGGGGACATCCACAATTGTGGACAGTACAGAGGCATGAAACTCCTACCACATTGCATGAAAGTTCTGGAGAGGGTGATTGATAAACAGATATGCAGAATAGTAGAATGTAAGATGGGAGATGAACAGTTCGGATTCAGATCAGGATGCAGCACAATTGACCCGATGTTTGCATTGAGACAGATACTTGAGAAGAAACTAGAGAAGAGGAGAGAGTCAAACTGGGCTTTTCTAGACTTGGAGAAAGCATATGACAAGGTCCCAAAAAAGCTGATCTGGGCAGTACTGTGGTGGTTTGAAGTCCCAGAAACATTGGTAGAATTAGTACAGGCTACGTACAAGGAACCAGTGACTCAAGTACGAACAGTGTTTGGCCTCACTGAGGGGTTCCCAGTGAGAGTGGGTGTACACCAGGGTTCAGCTCTAAGCCCACTGCTGTTCATACTGGTAATGGACTACATCAGCAAACAGGTTGGAGGGGTCAGAGCAACAAAGCTGCTGTATGCAGATGATGTGGCAGTACAGGCAGACTCTGATCTAGAACTTCAGCAAAGGATAGGAGAATGGAATGCAAATCTGAAGGCACATGGGATGAAACTAAGCACAGATAAGACTGTAGTAATGGCAGCAGATTGGGGAAATCCGAAGAAGCTCAGAATAGAGATAGATGGTAAGATAGTGGAACAGGTAAACAGCTTCAAGTATCTGTGAGGGGTGGTTGAGGAGAAGGGTAGTCTGAATGAAGAGGTCAAAACTAGAATCAGAGGGGCTGCAGCCAACTGGCATAGAGTATCAGGTGTAGTCTATGACAGAAGAATGCCAAAGAAGCTGAAAAGTAAGGTGTAGAAGACAATGGTGCGACCAGTACTGCTGTATGGTACAGAAACCTGGGCAGTAAAGGCAGAACAGTTGAAGAAGCTAGAGGTAATGGAAATGAAGTGCCTGAGAAAGGTGGTAGGATGCACACTGCGGGACAGGTGAAGAAATGAGGACATAAGAGCAGAAGCCAAAGTAGCTCTAATTGCAGAAAAGATCAAAGAGAACAGATTACGATGGTATGGGCACATGTGTAGAAAAGCAGAAGACAATCTGGTGAGGGAGATTTGGGACAGACAGGAAGAAGGTAAGAGGAAGCGAGGGCATCCAGCAAAGAGGTGGATGGATTGTGTGAAAGAAGATCTGCGACAGGCAGGCATGAGTGTTGAAGAAGGCAGGAGAGTAGCACTGAATCGAGAGAGTTGGCGACTGTTAATATGATACCCCGAACCCATGTAAATGGGAAAAAGGGGGATGATAATGATGATGATGATTTGGCTTGCATGACAAGGATCATAAGTGCTCAACTGGTCATTAGCCTAGTACACACTTGTGAACATATGGACCTATGACAGTGAGACCTAATATACAAGTATAGGTAAAGACATGTTTCACTTTATTTAACCCTTTTTGTTGTAGTAGTGTTTGTATGAGAAGGCCACAGTACTCTGGCATGATGTTGGTAAATAAGGAGTTGAATGCTTTATTCTTTCCATCATGCATAATCTGAAGTTGCATAAATTCAATTGCACTTTTCTGTTTGCATTTAAACATACTTACTGGCCTATGAATGCATGGAATCACTTCTGAGGAGTCTCAAACGTTATCATTAATAGCGAGTAACATGGGATCCTCTGCCTCACCAAAATCACATCTTAAATGTTTATATGTGTGCTGGCTAAACTATAATCAGGCATTTTAGAATTATAGAATTATTTAAGGGCTATCATCTTTTGCATCTTATGTTTGGTTAGATGACATGGTCTTCTCAGTTATTAACTGCAAAGGAAATCTAATATCTAACATTACCCTAAATTAGAAGTGATCATGCAAGCTTGTTTCTCTAAAATGGGGTTAGCCAAGAACAAACGATTGCATAAATGGAAGTGTGTTTGTACTCAGATATTTAGCTCACATTCTCTACTGGTAGCAGGTCACTGCTATGTCCATACAGGCCACACATTGTTGTTTATATGACAAACTCTCCTCCATGCACTACTTCCTCATTATTCTATAATGTTCTAAGGTTATCCTATTCTTGTACAACAAAACTAAACTCAGCATTCAAAACACCTGATTTTAAATTGCTTCAGTAAGGCCACTGTCTGTCATTTATATGGCTGGGAGAGTCAACCTTAAGAGACTGATATAACATCCCAAGACACTCACTGGAATGCAGCAAAAGGGTCTTATTAATTAATGACCCAATGACCTGGAATGCCTTGTCCTAGTACACTGAATGCCCATCAACACTGTGTACATTTATATTATTTGTAAGAACCCATTTTAAGTTTAATACCAAATGCACATCTATCAGTTACTAGAGGAATAAGAAAAACAGCTAAAAGCTGGCAGCCAGCTCATATTATAGCACTAAGAGTTCAGCGTGCAAACAGCACAGTCACCAGTTTTATTTTAAGTCTGTGGGAAGGTAATCAGGACGTGCATCATCTCTTGTGGTAACTTTATACAGCTTTGAAATGGACTGAGATGTAATGCCTGTGTATTTCAAAACCAGTACGATGTTACTCGCACAGTAAATCTGTAGTGAACTGTAATACCTTGTTTTATTGTGTAATTACATTCTGTAATACCTTGTTTTATTGTGTAATTACATTCTGTAATACCTTGTTTTATTGTGTAATTACGTTCTGTAATACCTTGTTTTATTGTGTAATTACGTTCTGTAATACCTTGTTTTATTGTGTAATTACATTCTGTAATACCTTGTTTTATTGTGTAATTACATTCTGTAATACCTTGTTTTATTGTGTAATTACGTTCTGTAATACCTTGTTTTATTGTGTAATTACATTCTGTAATACCTTGTTTTATTGTGTAATTACATTCTGTAATACCTTGTTTTATTGTGTAATTACATTCTGTAATACCTTGTTTTATTGTGTAATTACATTCTTATTATCTTCCAGTAAAGTACCTTCTCTTCATGTGCATTAGCCAGACAAGTGTATCAGTGTAAAAGAGCCATTTTTGTCTAGTTCACATACCTGAGATCATCATAAATAACAAAAGGATGTGTTTTTTTTCTTGCAATATCTATATATAGCTTTCTATATCTTTCTGTAGATCTATACCTATGCATGCAAGAATGTATTTATGTACAGCTTCATAGATTTATAGGAGATTACTAGGCTAATGGGTTAAGAGCCATTCTGTCCTGGGAACTGTATTTGGTTTTGTGTTGTTTTTTCAAAGTGTTGGGTTCCCTGGATACCTGCTGCTGTAACTTTCTAATTTTATAAGAGTAATGTTTAAATTATGTTCTTATTTTTCAGCCTTTGTCCCTCTATTGTTTCAGTCTTTATCCAGATTTCTTATGCTAAAAGGTTAAGAGATATGTATACCTCTTAATTTTTAACTGCTGCAGCGAGTAATTGATCTCTCTCTCCCCTTCTCTCTCTGACACACACTTCCACTTTCATGCATGCATGCACTCACATATGCAGACAGAAACATAAACACACACATACATACACATGCACCCCACACACACACACACACACACACACACACACACACACACACACACACACACACACACACACACACACACACACACACACACATTCACCTTTACTATTTTTCCTTTTAATTTTTCTATTGCTAAACAGCAAAATTACTGATTAGCAAGTGAAAAATAATGGGGGGGATTCACGAAGCCTCTGTGTAAGACTTATAAGTCTTACACGGAGGCTGCAGTTAAACGGAGTGATGTCAGCATGCTCTGCATATTCATGAGAGCATGCTGACTCACACCAAAGGCTTACACGGTCCGTGTAAGAAGGAAGGGGGCGTGTCGACAGTATGAGTCATGTAAACGGACACGCCCACAGAGGAGTAGCATACCCGAAAGTACACACCCATGAGCTTGCCCAAGGAAACATCAACAAACACAACAGAACATATGCCCCCACAGACAATAAACATATAAGCATAAAAATGAGCTTTTAATAATTTTTTTTAATTATAAGCAACGTTTGCCCCTAAGTGCGCTCGTTTGCGCGGGTGTGCCCTTCGCTTAACCACAGTTAGCAGTCAGGAAAAAGCTCATAAGTTCTAAATATGCAAATTAAGGCAAGAAGAAATAGCGTAGCGGTAGACATGTCATCTCATGAGCAGGCAAGCAGGGTTCGAGTCCCGACCACATCCAATATTTTTTTTCCGCAAATAAGCATGAAACATTCCCCTGACACACATGTACAGATATATAATCATATTTTATGTAAAATGTAATGAAATGGGATATAAAGATAAAAGAAATGTGAGACAATTCAATAAAATGAATGCAGATCTGCTCAGAGTTGAGCTACGCTCCAACAAGCTGAGTGTGTGTGCTGATAGGTGAGCAGTGGGTCACCATATGTAAATGGAATGGCTGGGGCTGAGCAGCACTGCAAACGTGTGCCAGTAGCCGAGCTCAATGCAAAATGCATGCTAAAAGGTAAATGATGCTGCACGTAGGTTACCCCGTATGCGCGATGCGCACCTCCGCGCAAACACGCTAACTGGCGGGCACCATTGAGCAAGCTAAATTAAAACAGCCTATACACAGAGACATCCACCAGCCTGTCTAGACAGACTTGACCAAAAGAAAAAGCTATGCTGAGACTTGAACCCAGGATACCATGCACCACAGTCGAAGTACAGAAGCACTAGGCCAGGACATTTGTACTGAGAAATGCAGAAATAGCATCTATATAGGAATGAATGCAAAGAGAAGCATGACAAAGCAGGTTTTGTGAAGTTGATACATTTTCAAACTGTCCAATCACACATACGTGCGGGAAAAACGGCATATATAAGCACCATAGGCAGGAATACACAGCATAACTGGTTGTGGAAAGTACCTGCAGGCAGCATGACAGGTGTAGGGGAGGGCAGTCGCTTTCGAGCACAGCGGTGGGGCATTGAGGAGTCCATAAACATGGTCTGGCACCTTGTCCATGATCACGAGGCCCAACTCATGCAGGGCCAGGTCCTGTGGGGAGCTTATAGAGTGGAGGCGTGTGACCAGTTGGCTCGTGACCTCACCAGTGCCACTGGAATTCCTAGGACTGGCGAGCAGGTCCATCATCACCATGCGGACATGAAGCGACGTAAACAGGACCTATTGACCCGATGGATCCAGGAGTCCCGGCTAATGCCCAACGCCCCACTACTGAGTAAGTAACATTAAATCATTTAATAATAAAAAAAATAGCTGATAATATGTAGATGTGTTTACCAATATCACTTCGTTTATGTTACAGCTGCAGGTGTACGGACCGCGAATCGCAGAGCCCATGCTGGTAGGCTCCTGCGGTTGTGCCACCAGGCAGGTTAGTGGACCTCTCCTTGTAACTGTACCAAAGAAATTGCCTGACAGCTTGTAAAACAGTGCAATGTAGTCAGTTAGTATAAAGAAATGCAAGTAACAGTGTAAGCGAGAATCTGCTAGATGTCCCACCTGTGATTTAATAGCACATAACCTGCAGTAGCCAGTGTATTATAGACACACAAGATCAGTTAAACAGATGTGTGAGTAATATACCCCCATTTAAGCTGTGAAGGCAAGCACAAGTGAGACTGTGTGAAAGGATAATTGTAATCATGTAAAACAGGCCAAGAAAGCATAGAATCCGGTGCCATTCTTAATTGTAACTATAAAATAAGTGAGAGAGAGTCTGAAAGAGGCATGTCTCCACCACAAAGCTTGTATTAACCCCTGAATAAAGCATTCTACAGTCAGTACAGCATGAAATAACTGAGAGATGCACAGAAAATATAACTGGGCCAGAAAGATGTGTGTCCCACAGGTTGGATATGTATCTGTACCTAAGAATTATGCAGATAGTACTAGTTTGTATGCAATACCAAACATCCACAGTTGGCTAGAGCCATAGAAATGAAATGTAGCAGGATGTCATAACTGAAAAGTGTAGCTAGACCTGTAGTGTGCATATATCTGCAGCTATTAGAAATGTACAGCATATGTATAGGTAATTGCAGTTGTTAATGTGATATTTCTCTACCCTACCCTAAATCCACAAATAATCCATCATGCATGAAATGGGTATGTGTACTTGCAATTAATTTCCATGGACATGTGTTCCGTTGACAAATGTCCTGTTGGTTCTGAAATATTTGCATGATTGTTGATGCATGTGCCCTGTTCATACATCCAAACCTGATGGCCTGTTGCCATCAATCAACCCTGCATGCTGTGTGATTGTGTACTGTTGTTGAAATAATGCATGTGTTATGCCTGCTATTTACTGTTCTGAATATATGGGTGTTTGGTGAATGGGAATACTAATGCATACTGTTACAGCTAATCCTGCATGGTACTGTGTGATGGTAATACACACCATCCTAACCTATAACAAAACACAGAACAACAGGGAAGGCTGGTCCCAGTGGACCCACCTCTCCCACCTCAGCTGGCGACTGCACCTGGCACTAGTGCCCAGGCTGGACCCTTGTCCGGTGGCCCTGTGCCATCTGCGGGTGGAAGCACTGCAGGGGATGGGGCTCGTCCCCCCTCTGCAAGCGTGGCGGAGGAGAACGTACACTCACCCTCCGTGGTGT
Organism: Protopterus annectens; assembly: GCF_019279795.1. Taxonomy (NCBI): domain Eukaryota; kingdom Metazoa; phylum Chordata; order Ceratodontiformes; family Protopteridae; genus Protopterus; species Protopterus annectens. Next base: position 1,177,656,266 of record NC_056726.1, on the reverse strand, counting down.
CCGGACTGTGGTGCGTAGGGAGATCAGGCACTCTGTGCTTGAGCCCCTACATCAGCTCGAGGTGCGGGTGGCACAACTGGCAGGTGTGCCCACTGCCCCACCTACACAGCCCCCAGCACAACCCCATCCTGGGCAGTGAAGGCACAGTGGCAACTGCCTATTGGTGGGTTTCTCAGTTCCACTGTTGCCATCTGTGGGCTCATGGGCTCTGGATATCCCAACATCCATCCCCATCAAATGTGTACCCCCCACATGTGTCATGCACCTGCCCTGCATGCGTCTTGTCTGTCTTTTCTGTTAACCTCCCCTACCTACCTCCCCAACTATACCTACTACCCGTACCTGACATACCACTCTCCCCTGAAAAAAAAAAAGGCACACTGTTCCCGCAAAAAAATTACGACCCATACATAGCTGCCCATTTCGCAGACATGTCTGCTGGACATGTCAACTGTTTATTACAATTGGCTATACAACACATTTTGTTGTCCTCACCCCTCTCCCAGGGGTGGAAGGTTTCAAATTTCACACGGAATTACAAATGTATGCACAGCTGTTGCTGATAAAGAAATGGGCAGCTATGGGCCTTTCCTACACCCTTCCTGCAAATCCTGAGCATGTTTTCCTACTGTCCTACCCTCTTAGAGACCCATTTTTCACCACTTTCCTGTCTCCCCATTTTCATTTCTTTAAAAGAAATTAGCGCGGGTGTGCGCATAAGTAAGCACTTTTAAGCAGTTGTAAGCGGGCGTGCGCTTGTGTGCGTGAAGCTAAACGCCAGTGCGCATGCGTGAGCTCCACGCAAACCAGCGCTAACCCGCTTACAACTGCTTAAAAGTGCCTTAGTCACTCTGAATGACAAGGCCTGTAGTCTGCTCAGAAGAAAAATAAAATCCCACTGTCAGTCCCGAACCCAGGACCTTGGAAACACTAGTCTGCATGACTTACCACTAAGCCATGACTGCTATACAAGAACACTGAGCTAATATAAATATATCATGCAATAGTAGGGATTAATGTAAAGTGAATTTAAGATGTGTAGTACACAAAGTATGTCATGAATATTTACTGAGAAATGTAGTGGAGTTCTAAAATATTACTGTGTGAACAGAAACAGCCATGCTACTTGGTAGCTACTAGATAACAATGTCACTGTAGCACCTTGCAAGCCACACACATACTCACAGCAGGATAATCTACAACACAGCCTGAACTCTGAGAGAGATACTAACCTTTACACTCACAGAACACTGTCCACAGCATACCAGCATGGTCCCCGCCCTTACAATCTGAAAGGGCAAGGCCTATCTCACCTACCTTTTTATAGCACTGTCCTGCTAACAATTGGTGCAGAGGCCATCACATGGACATATACAGATACCTATAAAAGCATCCTGGAATCCCAGTCCACACATGCAATACTTTCATTGCACTGTCTCCGGGGAGAGAGAGAGAGAGAGAGAGAGAGAGAGAGAGAGAAAGAGAAAGCAACCAAAAAAATAAATAAATAAAAATACCTCAAGCTGAGCTTTGACACAACCAACTTGAAGCTGTCAAGCCAGACAAGCAGCAGCAGGACATACACAAACAGTAACGCAATCAGTTTTGACAAACATAGGTAATGTAAAGTAAAACTTTAATAGTCTACATACTGTGAAGCCTCCATATATGTGTTTCTGGTCTTATTCTATATGTATATGAAGATGTGCACAGGGTAGGGGACATATGGCAACTATCAGTGAAGGCTGTACATACATATGTATGTGAAGGCATCTATGTGCACATATCAATGTAGGTCATACTGCAATGTACAATGTAGGTTTCACAGTTATGTATGTTTACCAGTATGTTAGTGTGTGTATACAGTTCTGTAAATGAACATGCTTATAAAAATATCTATCATATGTATATGTATGTATGTATGTCAATATATGTATGTATATATATATATATATATATATATATATATATATATATTATGCATATTTGTATACATAGATAGAGAGGGATGTAGGAATACATAGACAGATATAGATAGAATATGTACATACATATATATGTAATACACACATACATATACAGATATATGTAGATACATATACATACACGGATTTGACTGTCTACAGATATGTCAGTATATGAGTATCTCACACTCACCCTGTCCCACACCCTGTCTCACTCTCTCCCCCTTGCTGTCACACTCTCCCCTCCATATCTATAGCAATAAATGTGCATCTCTCTATATATATAGATATGTAGATATGTATACAGACATATATATATATATATATATATATATATATATATATATATATATATATATATATATATATATATATGTATATATATATATATATATATATATATATATATATATATATATATATATATATAGAGAGAGAGAGAGAGAGAGAGATGTATACTGAGTGAAGCACATGTGTACAGATGTATTGCAACAGGTGCCTGCTGACAAAGGCATGCAGTGAACACCAGTGTCAATACTGGAGTACCATACCCCATTCCAAGTCACCTACACCAGTAACCACCACAGATGTGCTTGGCTGCCCACCACTGCATGTGCAGACTCCTCATGAGTACATGTCACACATACCCCTGCTGAATGTTATGCAGATAGGTCATATGCCATATGAGACACCCTGGAGTCTCTGTAGTGTGGCAGGGTATGACATATGTTGGAGACACTTGATCCTCTTGGTGAGGTACTACTGGGGTCTCTCCAGCTGTTGTACGTGCCGGGTGAGGTCCATACCACATGGGCCATTGTACTCAATCATGGGCATGATAAGGGAGGAGCACGGTGTAGAATGACCCCCTTTGCTCTGGATGTCACACCCGTCATGCTAAGGTGGCCAAGGTAGAAAGTCTTTCTAATCAAGTTGTCAATGTGGATGTCAAATGAGAGGTCACTATCGACTTGGATACCTAGGTCTCTGTTTAACTTGTCCGTAATCAGTGGGTGACTGTCTATCTGATAAGTTGTGTGTACGTTGATGTCCCCAAAGGGGATGACTATACATTACATGCCAGTCAGTGTTAGGCCATGATTCTGTTAGCAGCTGTCCGTGACAGTGTGGCTTGTCTGTAGGATGTGTGTGTCAGTTGGTGTATCGACTATGGCACCTACTATGCAGTCAGCTGGTAACATTGTCATCCACGACACTCCCATGTTGGCTTCCACATCTGAGAATTAAATGCCAAATTAGGGCTCCTATGTCAGAGGCCTGTGGGATACCACTCCTGACTGCCTTTGACTTTGACATGGATCCCACAATATCAACTGTATGGATGCTGTTTAACCAGTTTGCTACCCAGCATGTGACATATGTATTAACATGTAACCAGATGAGCCTGTGTATGATGCCTGAGTGGGGTATTGTGTTGAAGGCCTTAGGCAAGTCCAGGTAGGCTGTATGTACTGCATTGCCCTCAACAATGGCTGTAGTGACTGATTGGATAAAGTCAACCATGTTCAAAAGGCAGGCTCAGCCCTACAGAAAGCCAAACTGTGTAGGATAAAGTGTCTGTAGGTCCCCAATGTCGCTGTATTTGAGTTCCATAATGATTCCTTCCATAGCTTTGCAGACCAGGCTGGTTAAGCTTATGTTTTGGTAGTTCCCAGGGTCTGTAGAGGTGCCTCCTTTGTGTAGTGGGACCACTGTTGCTGTACGCCACTGGTCAGGTACATATACCGTAGAAAGGCTAAGGTTTGATATCATCTGTACATGCGGTTGTAGCTACTCTTGGAGTTCACGTAGCACACATCCGGGGATACCAGCAGGTCACTTTCATGCTGTGTGTTCTGCTATGCTAAGGGCGGATCACACCTGGACATCAGAGATGACAGGGAGGTTACATTCAGCTGGTATAACTATTTCTTTGTGTGGTTGACAGTGTGGGGGGATGTTTGCACTGAACCTGTCTGTCCGAATGTAGCCAATAGCTGTGGCATCAGTGAATCATATGTAGTTGTGTAGTAACTGTGAGAATTTCTGAGGCTGTTGGTCCATGTTTGTTACAAAAATGCAGAAGGCCTGGTGGTTATCTTGACTGTCCTTGGCCATGTTGTACTCAGAGTTGGCCTTGGATGTTGTTATGTGAGAACTCAGCTTTTTACAAGTGCTGATCATGGATGCCTTCCATACATGTGATATTGCTCTGTCTTGCAGTAGCCTCCATATATTGTTGCACAGTTTGTCTATGGCTGGGGTCCACCAGACAGGATGCTTAACCTTTGTGCATAGGGTCTGGGTTAGAATTGTGTGTGCATGTGCCATGCATTCTTGGGGAAGCATTCTGAAAGGGGTCAGCATTGTGTGTTGTGTCTTCCACTGTCCGAGTGGTCTGAATGGATACCATCTCAGTCCTAACAGGTGTAAATCACTCTATTCCCATGTATTTCAAAGTAATCTACTGTGCTGGTGGTGGTGGTGGGATATGTATATGCAGGCCAAGTAGTTTGTGTCCAGATCACAGTACTGGATGATGTTCCACATACAATAATTTGTTATGAACACCCAGAGTGAGGTTCTGCATTGGATCTGTCTCAGTGTGCTAAGTGATGGGGCTTGGAATTATGTTGTATGGAATGTGTCAGGTATTGTTGCATAGTCGTCGGCTGAGCACTGATATCTGGACATGTACATGTGTATCCCCCAAGAGACACACAGGTGCTACATATGGGAGTAGTATTATATCACTACACTTGAGTATCATGTATATTATGTGTGCCATTTGATGCTGTCATACCATGCTGATATCCTGTTTGTGTTTTCTTTCAGGGAAATGGTGCATCACAGGAACCCTGCATACTCTGCTGCAGAAGATGAAGAGCTACACCAGAGCCTGGTGCGGGATTATGACATCCTGTTTTCCCGCACCAGCCAGAATCAGCAGGAGAGGGCTGCAATGTGGCATGACCTTGTCTGTCGGGTAAATGATATTGGCACGCACAATAGGACATATGAGCAGGTACGACATCACTGCAGTGATTTAATCAGAAATGTCCGTCAACGTGCAGCAGATATCCACAGGCAACAGGTCGCCACAGGGGGTGGGGTGGCCACACATCCCCCCTCACCAGACTGGAGGGGCTACTCCTCAGTGTTGTGGCTCCAGCCCAGGAACACCCACAGCAGTAAACATGCATCATGATGGAGGCTGGAGCCACACAGCGGCACGATATGGAGCGTGCAGGTAATGTTCCATATGTATACTTGACTGTTCTGTACACTGTTAGTTCATGCATGTGTAAGGTGTGTCTGTGGTATGTAGCTGTCAGCTCAGTATGTAAGTGTGCATGTGTGCTATAGCTAATATCAGCAGCTGACATGTGAAAGGCAAGTAAAGTACTACTGAACTGTTTTATACGCAGTATCAATGGCACAGTTGTGCCCACTGACAGTAATCCTTTCATTTCTGCAGGTCCCTCCAGTGTCACAGCATGGCAGTCCATCCAGGCTGGTGAGTGTGTATCAACAATATGTAGTATAGTTTAGATAGCGCTAGTAATAATACTGTAATGCAGTAGTGCTGTGTGTATATACTGTGGGGTGTGCATGTGTGCATGTGTGCATGTGTGCATGTGTGCATGTGTGCATGTGTGCATGTGTGCATGTGTGCACGTCTCGGCGTGTGCATGTGTGCATGTGTGCATGTGTGCATGTCCATGTGTGCATGTGTGCATGTGTGCATCACCGGTAACATCGTGTACACATTGTAAACTGTGGTTCCTGTCTTCCTCCCACAGGTTCTGTTGCTGCTCTGGTGTCCTGCAGCAGAGAACCTGAATCTGGTGCCCCTGGTATGGATGCTGATGATATCTGTGTAATGGCACAGGAAGGTGTGTCAGGGTCTGTCATTGGTCAGCCAATTGACAGTACACAGCTGTCCACACCATCAATGTGCACAGTCGTCCTGCCATTACATCCCATGTCACCAATGTCCCTAGGTGATGGACAGGTTATAGCGGGCATTGACCAGGGTAATGTGGTAGCTGTGGCACATGCTTCCCGACACAGCAGCCATGGGCATGGTCCCGAGATGCTACCACACAGACAGTTGCCCATGTGTTCTCGGGGGAGCATCCTTGGGTGTACTGCCCCTGGCAGACGTGCCCAAAGAGGGATGTCAACTTCGGCTATGTTCCGGGCTAACATGCAGGCACAGTCTCGTATGGAAAGGTACACCAGGCAGGGTCTGAGGGAGCTGAGAGCATGTCGCATGGCCATGACAGACAGTATGCGTGACATTGCGGATGCTATCCGTAATTTCACCGACGTCATAGACAGACGTTGTGGGGACATATTACAGCAGTTCCACAACTACACTTCCATGAGCCAGGGCAATGGTGGATGGTTGTGGCGTCGACGTGGCCATATGCCAGCAACAACAGCAGCTGGCAGTCGGCGCGGATGACAACAGGCCCGCGGCCGCACACATAGTGCCAGCAGCAGCCCCAGCAATGCTGGGTCTGTGCTGTCATCAGACCACCCCAGGAGACCACGTGCACGTGGCTCTGGACAGTCCCAACAGGGACCTGTGTCCAGTCACCAAACCCCCACTTCTGATGACAGTACCCAGTCAGGCTTAGTACCGGATACAGTCCGTAGCACCCCTGCCAGGCACAGGTACCGTGTCCGTGGCCACAGACACTGATCTGTATGACCTGGCAGGTGCAGTCTGTGGCTGTCCACAAACACTGGTATATGGCAGCCATGAGGTGGAACTGTGTGCATGCATACACACATGCAAATTTAACACAACTAGGGCTACCGCATACATGCACACACTGCATCAACACTGCCCCACCCTGTACTTCTGTCCCTCACAAACACGCATACACATACATGTCAATTGGTGGTATCAGTGGCTGGCTCAGGCATGCCTACTTCACACCCTGTGCATATGATGAAACTGTGCCGCCACCTGCAATCTCTAACATCAGTGCAGGAACAGGTTAACATGTTGCTGATGCACAGGGTGACTACATAGAATTGTAATAATAGTAACATGTGTATAACAGCAGAGTGTGCTGATATGATCGTGTGTATATCCCAGCATGCCTGATGCAGTAACTGTATGACTGTCCTGAATCATTACCTACACCCATAGTAAGTACCATATTGTAACAGCTGCACATCTTTGCATACTGGTGGGGAGGATGTCAAGTGATAGCCACATACATAGGTAGCACAGGGGGGAAGGTAACATGAGTCCTGATACCCAATGATGGACATGTACACTGTTGGTGGCATGTTGGACACGCCTATGCTGTGTAGATGTTTGCGTATGTTGATAACTGTGCAGTACCAATTTCATCGCTATTACATTAAATACGACTTACTGTCTGTGTTAACATGGACATCTGCGCTGTGCATTCCTGGGTACATGTTCACAGTACCTGCATATTTCCACTGTTACCTACTGGGAGTGGTACACCTTCAATGTTGTGCAATGGACCACCTCCAGCCATACATACTGTAGCTTTGTTTGCATGCATGTTTGCTTGACATTCCCTGGAACACTGCTACCACCTGCCAAGTAGGTGTACAGACCTTCTGTGGATTCATACTGACATCTGCATAGCTCACTATCCGTATGTCGATGTCCCACTTGACAGAACACCCATGTCTGTCCTGTTCGCATGTACGTTGCCTGTGACACATTGCATATGACGTACCTGGCATATGCCCACGTGTGCAGACATAGATGCCAGCACTAGAACATCGGGAGGACTACACACACACATACTCACCTTCAGTATGTTGATCCCCATTGGCCCTATGTGTAGGTAATCCCCACGGCAATCACACTACTTTGGTAGCATGTGCGAAGGTAACTTGGGAATCACCTCTATGGTGCAGTTGTGGGATATGTCAGTCATGTGGCGATGTCACAGCTGCCACATGTATGCAGTCAACCCTCTCCCCTGACCATGGACATAACACACATGTGTGGGATGCTAACACATAGCTAACCTGGGGACTGAGCAGTCTGAGCCCAGTACTGCCATACCCTGTCAAGTGGTATGACATACTACAGTGACTACAATAACAGTCTGACATACACCTGCACTGGCAGCAATCCACACACATGAACACAGTGGGGCATACTTGGAGGCCCCAAATTGCATACTGCCTCAGCATCACACACATCCACAGATGGCACACAGCCATATGTTAAGTCGAACAGAGCACATGCCACACATGGCACATACATCCTGTGTGCCAAACACTCACAGCCTGCAGGGATACATGACACATCTGCTACAGATGTGTCAGGTACCTCTCTTGGCTGATGCAGTGGTGTCCCGCTCAACAGGCTGTTCAAGGTGAATGTCACAGTGATATGCACATGGGCCACTATGGTGCACCACATAAAACATGCATAGAGGTCAGTCAAAGGCATGGACACATATGACTCGGTCATTGTTCATGCCACTATGGCTGACCTGTGACGTACCTCCCTGTACCACATGATGGGGAACATAGAAGGGCTCTCGCAGCATGTGGCATGGGCTGGTATGAGCCTGACCTCGGTTGCCATCATGCCCTCACCAAGTATGCAACCACAATATGTAGGAAGGGTGTTCTATGTGTACATTGTGATCAATCTCCAATGCCAGACATTGGGTATCCCATGCCTGTCAGTGTGTGCTGAGATGCTAGGGAAGACACAATGATATGTGGGGGCAGCTTGCACGTGTCACCCATGGTCCATTATATATTGGCAATGGCTCTTGATACACACATAGTGCCCTTTGATGCAGGGTCCACATTACATAGACACCTCCATGGGTATCACACGAGATTGGACTCATAAAGTAATGCTGCACAGCACCAGCAGAGTACACCGCAAGATGCATGCACTGGACACTGTCCTCAGCATGGTGAACTGCAATATATGTGCAGTGACAGATTCCTGATGCAGGCCTCACAGGTGCACCCCATTACTGCCAGGTTATACCTCATACCATGCCCGCCATCCCCTACACATGCACCACACATGAACAGGGGTGAGGTATCTCATGGCACCACACGGACACACACCTCCAGGTTGTTGGCACAGCACAAAGCATCAGGGCCTACCCATGTGCAGCTAACAGTGTGTTGAACTGCCTTCTGGTGCATAGCCTGGCACACACAACACTCCCATACACAGGGAACACACCTGTCTTCCCTGACAACACTGGGAATATGACGGCCTCCACATATGTCATCATATGGCTGTGCTGCATCCATCAGAACATTGTGTGTGAGCATTACTGTAGCTACAACACAGTACCTGACAGGTTCCTAGCATGCAGTCACTGCATTGCAGTGGAACTACATCTTACCACTCCCACAACAGCTGTGAACATGCAGCACCTGCTCATCAACTACTTGTGGAGTATAGGCCACAGAGCTGATGTGTATCCCCCACTGTTAGGATGTTACCATGTACAAGTCACACTGTATATACACATACCGCATGCAGCCCCTGCACAGTATGTCACAGTCATACTGTGATGCAGTGCAAATAACATATATTCACTTGAGGCATGTGTCACACATGGGTACTATTTCAGGTCACAGGTATATATGTGTATGTGGCACACACATACATGATGTGTGCATTTCCATTACTGGTCTGAGCAATGTCATGCATTGTTATGTACAACAACCCACACATGTGCATTCTGTGGGACACACACACGTGGGATGTGTGTGTTTCAAATACATACCAAACTGTGCTCTGACAGTAGTACGGGACACAGTAGCAGAGTGCACTGTATGCATTACTGTGCAATTTGCCCTGTTTGGCTGTACATATGGTGTGGTGGCATCACCTGTGTCTCCTGGGGGAATATGCAGCATGTGGTGTATTGTCATAGTTGCCAAAATGGAATGATCCCTCACACTTGCAATTACACACACCCTATTCCCCCACAGAGACACAGACACTTGCAGGATTCAAACCCCTACCTGAGTACATTATGACACAAGAGAGGGGCGCATTAGCAGAGCACGCTATTCGTACTACTGGGAAGTTTGCATTCTTAGCCTTTACTTATAGGGTGCTGGCATCATAGGTGTTTGGGAAGGGGAATGTGCATGATGTAGTTTGTTCTCATGAGTGACAAAACTGCACTTTACTGTCATACAGAATTACGCATATACAAACCCCCCTCATTCAAACACACACACACACTTGCCATCTGCTGGATTCAAACCCCTACCTAACTATGTTATGTCTCTTGACAGTGACGCATTAGCTGAGTGCGCTATTCAAATTACTGTAAAGTTGAGTTTCTTAGGCTGTACTTGTAGTGTGCTGACATCATCACTGTTTGGAAAGGGGAATGTGCATGATGTAGTTTGTTCTCCTAAGTGACAAAATGCACTTTACTTTCATACAGATATTTGCATACACAAACCCCCCTCATTCAAACACACACACACTTGCCATCTGCTGGATTCAAACCCCTACCTAACTATGTTATGACTCTTGACAGTGACGCATTAGCTGGGCGCGCTATTTGAATTACTGGGAAGTTGAGTTTCTTAGGCTGTACTTATAAGGTGCTGACATCATCACTGTTTGGAAAGGGGAATGTGCATGATGTAGTGTGTTCCCATAAGTGACAAAATGCACTTTACTTTCATACAGACGTGCACATACACAAAACCCCCCCATGCACACACCCACACACTTGCAGGATTCAAACCCCTACATAGCTATGTTATGACACTTGAGTGAGATGCATTAGCAGAGCGCGCTATTCGAATTATTGGGAGGTTCCCTTTCTCTGGATATACTTATAGGGTGCTGACATCATCAGTGTTTGGAAAGAGGAATGTGCATCATGTAGTGTGTTCTCCTAATTGCCAAAAGGCACATTTCTTTCATACAGATTTGCAGACACACACACTCCCCTCATCCAAACACACACACTAGCCATTTGCATTCAAACCCCTACCGAACTATGTTATGACACTCGAGTGAAACACATTAGCAGAGCACACTATTCAAATTTCTGGGAGGTTCCCCTTCTCTGGCTGTACTTATAGGGTGCTGACATCATCATTGTTTGGAAAGGGGAATGTGCATCATGTAGTGTGTTCCCCTAATTGCCAAAAGGCACATTTCCTTCATACAGGATTGCATACACACGCACTCCCCTCATTCAAACACACTTGCCATTTGCAGGATTCAAACCCCTACCTATCTATGTTATAACACTAATACAAGACGCAGTAGCGGAGCGCGCTATCTAAACTACTGGGGGGTACCCCTTCTCTGGCTGTACTTATAGGGTGCTGAAATCATCTGTGTTTAGAGGGGGAATAAGCAGGAACTGGTGTGTTGTAGTAGTTCCCAACAGGGACAGTTCTCTCACACGTATAATTGCACACACCATGCAAGTATCTGTTGCTCTGACAGTGTTTGTGCTACGTTATTGCCATAGCTTTTCCTAGCTCTATGAACAACTTGTGTACTGTGGCAGCTGTATGCATGTGAGTGGGATCCAGTACTGTACTTGTGTCTCTGTTGTGATTTCACTGTGTGCAGTGGACAGATATATGTATTGTGGGATTTCCTGTATTAACACAAACACATGCCAGATATGTGTGTTCCACTGCTGAACTGTGAGATGGCCTATGTGTGTGAGCATGCCCAGTTCACAGTAGATATGGCTTCCTGACTGACACGTCTCATTTATCTAAGTGTGTGAGCATGCCCAGTGTGTACTTTCCAGAAGTCTTATCCTGAAGATGCACACACTCCAGGCTGCCCTCAGTATGGGGAACATCGATATCTGTGCAGTGACAGAACCCTGGTTCAAGGCTCCGGACAGCACCCCAGCACTACCAGGCTATACCTCATATCATGCTTTTCGGACCCAAAACCCAGACCGACACACAAAAGGAGGAGGAGTTTCAACATTTATCAAGGATATCCACACGTCTATGTTAGTGGCATTGCACATAGTTTCGTAGACCATCCATGTGCAAATAACAGTGGGCACAACTGCTATTCCGTTTACAGCATCCTACAGACCAGCCTCTCACAGTCAGGAATCCCACTCGGCTTTCATGAAAACATTGGAGAACATGAAGATGTCTCCCAATACCATTATATTGTGTGACTTCAACTACCCAGACATTGACTGGGCGCACTACTCAAGCCCCAGCAACTTAACCCACAGGTTCCTGGAAAGTATGAACTGAAATGCTATGGAACAACTAGTCACCACTCCCACAAGAGGGGACAACATACTAGACCTGATCATTACCATCATGGGGACTCTATGCTCCACACCAGACGTACATCCCTCATTGGTAAGATCAGACCATAAAGTAATGTCACTGGATGTGCATATCCCGACCACACCCACAGCCCAGAAAACCACGGTGAATAATGTCTCAAAAGCAAACTTCTCACTTCTCAAACATGAAGTGGAATCCTTCAAGGCCTCAGGGCCAGTGGAAACTACGGGCCAAACTGCAGAATCCTATATAACCACATTATATGGACATCTCCAGGAATGCATGGATCATGCTATCCCAAACAACACCAGGACCCAATCATCCGAAGGCAGGCATCCAGTATGGTGGACCCCTGCCATAAATACACTGTACAACAAAAGGAGTAAGCTACTACATGATAGAGCAAATTCAATAATAGGGGAGGCATCTGTGATCAGTACTAGCAATATATTACGATCCCTCATAAAACCCTCCAAGGCCAGCTTCAGAAGACAACTTGAACAGGACACCAAAGACAATCATAACTTGGTTGTCAGTTATGTTAGCAACCTGGGATGCAACTCCCAGACTTGTTCTGAGTTGATTCTAAATGACAGGAAATACACTGACCCACAGACATCACCAATATCCTGGCAGACAGGTTCAGTGCAAACTTCTCCACCCCCTCCCCCCAAATGAGCAAGTATCTATCCTGCCAGAGGGCTGCCTCCCAAACATCTCTGATGCTCAGGTGAAGGCTGCCCTCTCCAAAGCAATAAACACTGCTTCCATGGGACCAGATGTCATCCCAGGTTGCGTCCTACATGAACTCCAACAGGAACTAATCCCCCAAATAACACAGCTGTACAATTTCAGCCTCACTACAGGATGTGTGCCCACAGAATGCCATACAGCAACAGTGGTCCCACTCCACAAAGGTGCAGCCTCTACGGACCCTGGCAACTATCGCCCCATGAGCCTGGCTAGCTTAGTCTGCTAGGCTATGGAGAGGATCATCATGCAGCTCATACACAAAGACATTGGGGACCTACAGACACTAGCTTCTACACAGTTCAGCTTTGTCAAGGGCAGATCCTGCCTTTTGAACCTGGTTGACTTCTTCAAAACAGTCACCACAGCCATTGATGAAGGGAAGGTAGTCCACACAGCCTATCTGGACCTTGCAAAGCCATTTGACACAATACCCTACTTGGCCATCATAGATAAGCTATACAGCTTAAATATATACCCCTATGTCACAAGATGGGTCTCCAACTGGCTCAAAGACAGAACACACAGAGTGAGTGTTGCTGGAGCCATGTCAAACTCACAAACGGTCACATGTGGCATCCCGCAGGGTTCTGTCATGGGTCCACTCTTGTTCGGTATATACTTTTCTGAAGTACAGGCAAATGTGGGAGGATTATGGCTCGCCAACTTTGCAGATGACTGCAAACTGGGCACCATAATCGACTCTCCAGCTGACACAGACATCCTTCAGAACGGTCTCACAAAGACAGATAACTGGTGCCAGCACCATGGTTTAAAGCTAGATGCAACATAGTGTATAATTATACCCTCTGGCAAAATCAATGTGCCCACTGATTACCACATAGGTGGAAACCCATTGAGTACAGAGAACGTTATTAGGGACCTGGGGACACAAGTTGTTAGCAATGTCTCCTTTGACAACCACATTGCTAAGGTGGTTAGAAAGACCTTCTACATAGCCCACTTCATCGCAAAGGGTTACACATCTAGATCAAGGGAGGTAATCATGCCCCTTCATTCACCCCTCATCAGGCCCATCATAGAATACCATGCCCCTTTTGGGATGTAACTTGCCCAACACCTGCAGCAATTGTTAAGACCCCAAATGTATCTCATCAAGAGGATCATGGGTCTCACACACATGCCATATGTTGCTCGGTTACAAAGACTCCAGCTCTACTCAGTTGCATACCGCCCACTACGAGGCGATCTATGCCTGACATACAAAGCTCTGTCAAATTGAAAATTAATGGACATGCTCCACCTCAGTGAATCTAACTCCCTTAGAGCCACATGCTTGAGGGACTTGAACCTCAGCACAGAAATAAATAGAACTTGCTGGTGAGACAGGTTCATAACCCAGAGGCTCACTCCGCTCTGGAATAGCATTCCAGTTCATGTGAGGCACAGCACCTCACTGAATCTCTTCAAGATGTATCTCGGCAGGGTGCTCAACACCCAATAATCCACCATCTCAAAACATAACACATGCAACACATACTTCAATAAATCAGTGTGTCAAGGAATCACAGCCCTTAAGGCCAAACACCATGCCTGATACACTAGTAATAGGTGACTCTATAGTCAGACACACTGATGTCCCACTTACCAGGCTGAACAAGGAGAGGGTGACTGTGAGCTGCCCATCGTGAGCTAGGATCCGCCACATAACACACACACTCAGGTCACTCCAAAGCAAGTACAAATATGACTCCGTCATTGTCCATGCTGGCATGAATGACCTGAGACGTACCTCCCTGGACTACATAAAAAGAGACATGTAGGAGCTCTCTGATTATGTAACCCGGGCTGGTATGACCCTGACCCTGAGCAGCATCTTTCCCTCACCAAGAATGATGCCACCATACAATGACAATATGACCAGCTTTAAAAATTGGCTCAAGTACTGGTGTCATTCTAAGGGGATCCAATGTCTGTCTGCTTGGGATGACATGTTGGACAAGCCACGCTGCTTCGCAAGGGATGGCTTACACCTGTCACCACTGGGCTTCTGGATATTGCCGGACGGGCTGATCCACAAAGGGAGGGGGAGTGTCCATATTCATCAAGGACACACACACCTCCAGGTTAGTAACAACACATGAGGCATCGGAGACCATACAGGTGCAACTAACCATAGGCAAAACTGCTATACAACTGGTAGGATGTTACAGACCACCCTCCAAATCTCAGGAACCCCATTCAGACTTCCTGAAGACACTGGAGGATATCAATGTATCACCAAATACCATCATACTGTGAGATTTCAACTACCCTAACATAGATTGAGTGCATTATTCTAGCCATAACACCCTGGCCCAGAGGTTCCTGGGATTCATAAATTCAAATGCACTGGAACAGCTAGTCACATCTCCCACTAGGGGAGATGATATACTACACCTGATCATCACACACATGGGGACAAACTGCTACACACCAGATGTATACCCCTCAGTAGTGGGATGTGACCACAAACTAATCACCCTGGATATACATATCCCACCTACACACCCAACACAAAAGACTATAGTGACAAACTTCTCAACAGCCGACTTCACTCCTCTTAAGACTGAGATGGTTTTCCTTTAAGCACACTGTGCCAGTCGAAACCACATCCCACAATGCTGAATCCTTCACAAATGCATTATATGGACATCTCCAAGAATGCATGGATCATGCAATCCCAAATAAATCCAACACCCTCACCACCAAGGGCAAGCGTCCTGTGTGGTGGACCTCAGCCATGACCGATTGTATAACAAATGAAAGAAGCTACTGCACGACAGAGCAGAATCCCATAAAGGGAAGGCATCTCTGATCAACACTAGCAGACAGCTACATTCCCTCATGAAAACATCCAAGGCCACCTTTGGGAGACAACTCGCTAAGGTCACTAAAGATATCCACAAGGCCTTCTTCAGCTATGTTAGAAACCTGGCTGGAAACCCTCAGATATGCTCAGAGTTTGTTCACAACGACAAGAAAAACACTGAACACACAGATATTGGCAACATTCTGGCTGACAGGTTCAGTGCAAATGTCTCACCTCCCTCACACCCAAACAATGAAATACTTATCACAGCTGAATGTAATCTCCCTGTCATCTCAGATGTCCATGTGAGAGCAGCCCTCAGCACAGCTGTAAACACAGCATCAATGGGACCTGACGCTATCCCGGGTTGTGTGCTACGTGAACCCCAAGAGGAGCTTATCCCGCACATAAACATGCTATTTAACCTTAGCCTTACTACAGGACATGTACCTGAACACTGGTGTACAGCAGCAGTGGTCCCACTTCACAGAGGAGGTACCTCTACAGAGCCTAGGAACTACCGCCCCATAAGCTTAACCAGCCTGGTCTGCAAAGCTATGGAAAGAGTCATTATGGAACTCATGAACAGAGACATTGGGGACCTACAGACACTTGATCCCACACAGTTCGGCTTTGTAAAGGGCAGATCCTGCCTTTTGAGCATGGTTGATTTTTTAGAAACAGTCACTAGAGCCATTGACGAGGGCAAAACAGTCCATACAGCCTACCTGGACTTAGCTAAGACCTTGGACACAATACCCCACTCAGGCATCATAGATAAGCTCAGCAGCTTAAATGTAAACCCATATGTCACTAGATGGGTTGCAAACTGGCTAAAGGACAGAACCCATAAAGTCATAATCGCTGGAGCCATGTCAGACTCACAGCCAGTCACAAGTGGTGTCCCACAGGGCTTTGTCCTGGGACCCCTCTTGTTTGGCATTTATTTCTCAGATGCCAAAGCAAACATGGGAGGGTTGTGGCTGACAAAGTTCACAGATAACTGCAAAATGGCCACCATACTCAATATACCAGCTGACACATACTTCCTACAGAATGGCCTCACAGGAACGGACAACTGGTGCCACAGTCATGGCCTTAAACTAAATGCCAAAAATGTATAGTCATCCCCTTTGGGAAAAACAAGGTACACACAATTTATCACATAGACAGTAACCCACTGAGTACAGAAAAAGTAATCAGAGACCTGTGGACTGATGTTGACAGCAAACTCTCATTTGACACCCACGTTGCCAAAGTGGTTAGTAAGACATTCTACCTTGCACACCTTATCATGAAGGGATTCACATCCAGATCAAAGGAGGTCATTGTACCCCTATACTTCTCCCTTATCAGACCCATGATTGAGTACAATGCACCATTTGGTATGTATCTCACCTGGCACCTGCAGCAGCTGGTGAAACCACAAAAGTACCTCACCAAGAAGATCAAGGGTCTCCAACATATGTGTTATTCTGCCAGACTAAAGAAACTCCAGCTTTATTAAGTAGCATACCACCTGCTCAGAGGTGATCTGTGCCTGATGTACAAAGCCATGTCCAATCAGGATCTGATGGACATGCTTCACCTCAAAAGATCCAAATCCATCAGGACCACAAGAACCAAAGACTTAAACCTAGGCACAGGTAAGAATAGAACATGCTGGAGGGATACATTCATAACCCAGAGGCTTCACATGCTCTGGAACAGAATCCCAGTTCATGTTAGGCAGAGCCCCTCACTGACACTCTTCTAGAGAAACTTTGATGAGTGAATGGGAAATCGTAGGTTTACCCCGGGGGTCACCTCTGTGTCACTACTAGACAGGGGCACAGTAAACTAATTCATTTATGTAAGGGGATCTTCACTGTGTCACTACTAGACAGAGGCACAGTATTCTAAATCTATTCTGTACCACTACATGGGGTGGCGAAAGACATATCACTATGGCTAGGCTTACAAATGCCCCAGGGCAGATAGCCTAGTACTTAACTATGAAACTATAGACTATGGATGGGGGATTGTAGGTTTGTCCCAGGGATCACTCCCATGTCACTATTAGACAGAGGCACAATAAACTAGACATTAAAAAGGGCACAGTATACTCAAATCAAGGGGTGGCGTAAGCCATACTGAATTGGCCTAGGCTTATAATTCCTCAAGGGCAGATAGCCTAGTATGAACCTATGAACCTATGAACCTATATGTTGGGATCTGTGGTCCACCACATTTGTGTTTGTGTATGGATCTCATCTACATTTCACATGTACAGTTCAGTGTTGGACATCAGGTTGTGTTCTTACTGGCCAACTGCTTTGTGTGTGAACCTAACAGGCATTATGCTGTACCTGCAGGTTTGCCATGGGATAGTTTGCATACAATTGTCAACATCCTTTTGACTGGCCAAACTTTGTTGCTGTATAGTGTACTAGTTCAGTATTTTCACAGAGACCTGGTAGTATTAAGGTGATCTTCTCAGCCTTGACCTAGGTTTCTTTTGCAGGTCAGATATTAACATTCTCCATGCTGGGGTGTGATTGGTCTGCATGCATCTTTGTTGGTCTGCATGAATGTTTGTGTTTCCAGCCTTGCCTATTCAAGACACTGTGGGGGTGACAACAGCCTTTGCCAGTATCCACACAGCCAGATGTGCTGTGTGTGTGCCATCCCTGGCAGGTGGTGCATTCTGTCTTGGCCATAATGTCATCCCAGGCTGTCAGACATTTGTTTTCCTGTGACTTGCAGAAATACTTCTGCCAATTATTGTACTTGGTCTTGTTGTCCTCATAGTGTGGCATCATGCTTGCTGCGTGTGGGATGTTGGCAGGGTCGTCATGTTTCCATATACTAGACAGTGTTACATGGCTTAACACATGGCAATCTTGCCTCAGGTGGTGCTGCAGGGCTGCCTATGTCGGATGCACATACTACACTTCCTGTACATGTTTGGCTACAGGTTGTGTCATGTTAGGCATCCCTGTTACTATATTAGTGGGACAGATAGGGGTATCATTCCCAGGGTTCCTACTGTGCCAGTATATGTGCTATGCGTTGCCTCTTCGCCAAGGCCAGGGCATACTGGGCATGCCTCCTTCTGCCTACTGGGGCAGGCTCAGGTTGTTCCTCCTCTGAGTCACGCTCAGCCTGTGGTGGCCTTGGCAATGGTGGGGGGCTGCTTGGCCCACCCCTCTGCTAGTCCTGCTGCAGCTGTTTTCGCAGGATCATGTTATGTAGCATAGCACACACCATGACAATTTGGGTACATGTAGTTGGTGTGTACTGCAAGGCTCCACCAGATGTGTCCAGACACCGGAAACGTGACTTGAGCAACCCAAACACACGCTCTATTACATTTCGTGTTTGTGCGTGTGCCTCATTATGGTGTTCTTGTTCAGGTGTGTGTGCATTTCTGATGGGTGTCATCAGCCACGGCTCCAGTGCGTATCCAGCATCCCCCACTAAGTGACCATGTGAGATGTCCCCATTGGCAAATGTCTGGTACAGCTTCGTCAAATGCCAGATATGGGAATCATGGTAGATTCCAGGGCAGCCAGCACACACATTGGTTATTATGCCCTGGGCATCACACATGACCTGACAGTTGATGGAGGGGAAGCCCTTGTGGTTAATGTAGGCCCTACCCCGCTCACCAGCCGGTGCCTTGATGCGTATATGCGTGCAGTCAATTGCACCACTACTTCAGGGTATTCCGCTATTTGCTGAAAGAGACGCATATTGCTGGCCAATGCCTCACGGGAATTGGGGAAATATACGTGATCTCCGACATGTGCTGACATGGCATCCAAGAACTGGTGCAGTACCCTGGATGCTGATGCCTGTGAGATCCCCATCATATTGCCAGTTGGTCTCTGGAAGGTACCTGTTGCTAGTATTCTTAGGCCAACACATACCTTGGTTTCCAATGGGATGGGTTCCCCTCTGTTGGTTATGTGTGTGTGAGGCATGGCCTGCACAGCTCAACAATTTGCTGCAGGAGGTCTCTGTCCACTCTATAGTGCTCCACTATCTCCAGCTCATGTAACCCCTGGTAGGTAACCCTGGGCCTATACACTCTTCTCCGTCTCCTCACTGTGGGTTGTCTGGCAGCATTTGCATTGTCACCACCCTCAGCAAGTCACCTATGGCTCCTTATGACAGCTATGGCAGCCCCTAGCATTTTGGGTCTGAGTTCAGCTTTTTCAGTTTTCACTTCAATAGCTTACTCCTGTGTTGCAGTGTCTCTTGAGAGAAACATACTGCACTGCTGTTTGCAGAGTTTTAAAGTGCTGTGCTGGGCTAGCATTCTGCCTGTGTAATTGCCTGCTTCTAATTGTTTTCACCTGCAAGCTCAAGCAGTATTCCCTATTAACTTCCTACTACTTCTGTTGCTTCCTTTTTCCTCTCTGTTTCCTCTGGGTGGAGCAACGCGCATACCAGCAAAGACACGCTCACAGTAGCTTATACGCGCGCACACATGCTTCCACGGAGTAGACTCTGCTTATTCGGGTTAAAACGCACGCACACCAGTGCAAACAGTCTTACAAGTCTGTATACACGCTCCCACATGCTTAGTGTGACTTACACATGTGCACCACCACTTACTCGCGTGCACACTGCCTACTCGCACCTCCTTGCGCACACACGCACGCATGCACGTACAGCAAGAAACTTTGGGTCAAGCAACAGAGTACACCTTCCATTTCTTCGTGTTCCCATGCTTAGCTTCTGGCACACCCCTTTCCATGATATGTGTCTGACATCTGTCACACAACACTGTCCTCCAATACACTGCATTTCTTTCAGACATTTCCCCCTGTGATATCATCTATCTCTTACTCTGTTCCTCCCCCTTTTGTAAGTCTTACACTACTTGGAATGTACTCATTTGGTATGTGACACTGTGATTCAGTATCCTCACACTCATTTACATAGGATTGCCTACTAATGCTTAGCTACATGTCTTACACTTGGCTTTCCCCCTTAGCAACCACTAAACGGTGGCCATGTTGTTTTAGGTCTCTTAGTCCCTGCATTGTAAATCCATGTATTGCATAAAACCCACATTTGTGGGTTTATAACCTTCCTTTTTATGTTTTATAAAGCGCACCCCATTTGCGCGGGGTTGCGCTGGGTTTAAACATTGGCGATCGCTGAAAAAAAAATATATTAATTTTTCATATTTGCATCAGGGTACCTTGCCAATGGCCACATATTTGGCCATTGCCATGCTGCCTCAGTCATATGCACGCTTTATTTGGAGCTGACATGGTTCCATTGTGTTATTTGCAGAAACGTACTCAGTTGTCAACTGAGTACATTTCTGCTGCTAACACGTCCATTACACGGACTGCTTTGGGCTTCGTGGATCACTCATATACCTCATTTGCATGCCTTTCAGCTGCAAATGTGGTATTTAGCATATCCACGCCCAGTCTGTGTAAGAGACGTTTTAGCTAGTCTCTTACACGGAGTTTAGGGCTCTTCCTGGATCGCGAGGCTTGCACGGAGTCTTACACGTCTCTTAAACTCCGTGCAAGCTTCGTGAATCCTGCCCAATGTGTCTGTTAGCTTTTTACAGCCCGAGCTCCATGGCAGCTTATTACACTGTAGTGAAGCAGCAGACTTGTTTTTTGGTGGGCATCAGTTGTACATTAACACCCTACTAAGTTTCAAAATATACTACATCCAAATGTAGACAATAAATGAAAAAGCCATTCTCTTTCTAAGCAGCCATTAAATGATATCTTATGGTATCCAAAATATCATGCATTTTTAAATACTATATGCAGTGGCTGTACAATGATCTAGAAATAATTGTTAAACACATCTATAGAGCAGTTTAAATATCAGGCATTTAATGATATCAAACAGTTAAGGGATAATTTCTGAAGCACAGTGTTAAGCTAAGCCAGTTACAAATGAGGCGCTTTAAAAACTGAGCACTAATCTTGGCATTATAAAGCTCACATTTCAAACAGTTTCTTTCAATGACAAGAGTTCCAGATATTTCATTTAGTAAATATTTGAGAAAAAAGTGCAGAGATAATAACAGTTATGACAGTTAAATGTATGATCAATAAATTGCTTAGCAAAACATGACACATACTATAAAATCAATAATTTAAAATAGAAAAATTACAAAACTATCCAAAAGTATTTGCAAACCGTGACATGATTGTACAAATTATTTTTGCAGTAGGTTAGTATGAAACTTTTTCAAGAAGAATGCTAATTGATGGGGAATTTCAA